>NC_048232.1:7109810-7116337 GCF_002007445.2 Ailuropoda melanoleuca | reverse complement strand
AAGAAAGAAAGAAAGAAAGAAAGAAAGAAAGAAAGAAAGAAAGAAAAGAAAGAAAAAAGAAAGAAAGAAAGAAAAGGAAAGGAAAGGAAAGGAAGAAAAGAAAAAGAAGACCATGACATTGGGGGATCATAATCCTATAGAAACGTACAGGTATGTCCAACTTCCCACAAATTCTACACTATTGTGTTTATATTGAATTTTTGGAGTGATAGCCGTTGAATGCACTGGTAAGTTGGCTATTGAAAGTAATCCTGTGGTGAATCCTTTTTATTAGCTAAAGCATCTTTTGCAAGGCAAATAATTCCTCTTGATGTTCATAAGTCAGTTTTACTTAAACTGAAGTGTATATTTGTACAGAAAGCTAATCCCCATATTATTCCAAGCACAGCTCAGATCCCATAAAGAACATTACTTTGGGAACTACTTGGGAAGAAAGCGCTTGAGTGGGAGTGGATCTTGGAGAGAATTCATACAGATTCGCTGCTTTCCTAATTTCTCCCATCTTTGTCACCAGAGCAAAGCCCAGAACTTTGTGCCCTGAATAAAGGTTTTGGGGCAACTCTATGAAAGAAAAATAATCATTAACAGCATAGACAAAGAGGCTAACATTCAAGTGAAGATTAAATAGTATCAAAAGACAAATGTTCACTAATTCTCAGCAACACTAGTCTAAAGGGAGGACACGAGAGGGCACGTCTGGGACGGATGCAGAAAAGAGGAAAAGAAAGAAACTGATTAAGGGTTTAAACCCATCACAGATGCCCAATAAATATTTTTAAGTTGATTGTTAGTTATGTTTTTTAATGGAAACTGTAAAGAATAAATTGAAGGTTCTTCAAGGGTAAACCGAGGTAGGGTCCATTCAGAGTAGGGGGATGGCCGGTTTTCCCAAAGAAATGTAGTGTGGAATTGGGGCCAGCTCAAAGGATGGCTGACATTCTGCTCGAGTTTTCCTCATGTTCTCTGACCATTAGAGCACTTCATGCTCATTGTGGAAAACCTGGAAGATAATGCACAAAGAAGGAAGAATACCCATAATCCCAGCCACACAGGTAACCACTGTTCATTTGGAGGCATGGTTCTGGAACTTTCTAAAGACAGAACATTGTCTGTTCTCTGTGTAAATGAGGCCTCTTCGAGGGCAGAACATTTTAATTCCACATATGGCCATGGGTTCCTGCCATAGAAGACTGCCATCCATGGCACAAGGCGATTAAAGCCTGGGAGCCTGGAGAAGAACATTCCCAGGGCCCCTTCCTCCCGCCCCGAGCCCAGGAGCCTGAGCCTGGCCCAATCCCCACCTGGCCCGTCTGCAATGCCAGACCCGTCCAGGTGAGGGTGGGGCGCTCCCCGTCCTGACAAATGGGGAAGAGTCACCCTGGGGCACTGACTGCTCCTAAATCGAGTTCTCAGTTCAGGGAAAAAAATACACCAAGAGAGGAATTTTCCACTGCCCCATTAATCATGAGAGCAGCGGCCTGGGAGCAGGAAATACTGCGGCGAGCATTCCAGGTCTTAGGGTCCACCCAGCCCCACCACTGCTCGCCATCCCTAGCTGAGCGGCCTTCCATTGTATCCCCCTTAATGGCCGTTCGCTGGCGGGCGAAGTCTGTCAGTGTTTTTAACCTAAGACGTGAGGTGGTGGCGGGCCAGCGGCCTTATCTCTTGGCGCACTTCCGGTAGGGGACACAGCTTGAAGGCCGTCAGAGGGAAGCTCCCGACCAGCTATCTCCCCATCTCGGGTTCACGGCGGCTGATACACCCCTGAGATTCAACCCCTTGACGTAAGCATTTTCCTGCCCCTGCGGCTCTCTCCTGAGACAGCTCAGAATAGTGGCGAAGAGGTCACTCCACCACCGACCGGCGGTGCGAGCTCCAGCCGGTCACTGAGCCTCCGTGAGCCTCTGCCCCCTCGTCTGGAGCAGAATCATAGTATTTCCCTCATAAAGTTGTTGTGGCGATTCCATGAGATAACGCGTGTCCAGCATCTGGTACATAAACAGTGACCGCTGTTGCTGACGTCGAGCAACGCACTCCCTCAACAATGGTTTATTGATCATCGGCGTGCCTCTGAGGGCGTGTGGCTCCTGCCGTCGAGGACGGCATCGTCCGGTGGGGAGACAAGTGTGAAAATCAACCACCATGACATCACATGACAAACCTGTGAGGTGCATATGACAACCGTCCTTTGCAGACAGTCTCGTGTATCTTCCCGATAATGCCACGGGGCCGACATTAAGGTGCCCATTTTAGACAGGATGAGACTGAGGTCCAGAGGTCACCCGTTGGTTAGTGGACGCTTGTGGACTTGAACCCGGGTCTTCTGAGTTCAACCCTACTGCTTGTGATCCGTATTCACCCGTCCCTTTTCTCCTCACCGATAGGATCCCTCAGAGCCGCAGGTAGGCTTCCTAAGGGCGACTCAGGACACCACTAGACGCTGAACACGGCTTTCCATCTGAACTTGAGCGTGTCCTCCCATCTCAAGATCAGCTTCTCCAGGTTGAGGCAAAATTCCCCGCAGATTTCCACGGGTCGTGGTTCGGGCTGCTGTTGCGGCCGCTGTTTTTTGTCATGATAGAATTGCAACCCTGAATGTCACCCTGGGACATATGGCCCCAAGACTATAAACTGCCACCAGGTCATTGCTGGTGAAGCCTGCCCTTCAGTGCCTGACAGCGATGATTAAACATTGCCTATTAAAGGGGCCATAAAGAAGCCAGACATCCTGCACGGATGAGCAGAGTGGGGCACAAACAATGGGCCAGATTTTCCTGTCTCTCAGGGGACTCACTCTCATCTTTCAGGAAAGAAAAAAAAAAGCAAATCGTGCAATGAAAGTCACCTAAAGGAGGCCCAGGGGAGGGCAGGGGTCAAGAGAGGTAGCCAGGACAGGGGCCCTCCCAGACCCGCGGTTGCCCACGTTCCTATGTCCACCTGAGTAGAAAGGAATTGTATTTCTTCTGAATTCTCATGGTCAAGCTCCCTCTTCTGCATTATTTATCCCCCATTGGTGTGGGACCCACTCAGTCTCAGGGCGGCCAGCCAGCCCACTCACGGTCTCAGCCGGATCTCCTCACTCTGGTCCCCAGACCTATGAGCTTTGCTGCAGAAAGTCCCAGATTTCACAGGGCCTGCCCGACTCTTGGGAATCCTTCAGTCACCTGGCGCTGACTCCCTGCCCCAGTCCCACCAGCTGCCTGGCCCTCCCGTCCTCCCTGCCCATGGCCTGGCCCAGCTGAGAACACGGTCATCGTCTTACTGTCCCTCAACTTGTCACCATCAGCCTCAACCAACTGGAGATGTGACATCTGTGCAGCGATTCCCTTCTCTGCCTGTTCTCCAACCTCTGAATCTCTTTCCATTTCTTCTCTTTTTCGTAGAAGATTGATTCTACCTCTTTTTACAAGGCCTTTGCTACTGACCCCTTTCTCTCCCATCTCCTGCAGGATTTCTTTCTGTGTGGCACCCCCGTCGTGCGTCTGGAATCTTGTCTTCTCTCCAATTTCTCCTTCCCTTCTGCTCAACAACCTGATTGGACTGTGACCCTCTCAGCCCCCATCTTTTCCTGGTTCAGGGATCTCCAGGGAGGAGTCTGGGTGTCTTGGACCTCTTCTATGTCCTCACCTTTTTTACCCCTAAGAACCCTGCACCCCCACAGCCATCTATAGCACTCGTTTTCCAGGTCAGCATGGCTACCTAACTCAAAAGCTGGTGGCCTCTTCACAGTTCTTAATCCTTGATTTCTGCAACACTTGGCTTTTCTTCTTCTTCTTTCCTCTTTTTATAGAGAGAGGGAGAGAGTGTGCACAAGCCAGGGAGGGCGGGGTGGGGGGTGCAGAAGGAAAGGGAGAGAATGCCAAGCAGACCACACTCAGTGTGGACCCCAGTGGGGGGCTCGCTCTCACAAACCCCTGAGATCATGAACTGAGCCCAAATCAAGAGGCAGGAGCTCAACTGACTGAGCCACTCAGGCACCCCTTGGCTTTTCTTCTTGAATCGTCCGTTTTCTTGGCTTCCAAGAGGCAGCTCTTCCCTGGGTCTGCTCTTGCCTCTCAAACAGCCATCCCTATTTGCCTGGCCAGCCCCTGTCTTTCCTGTCTCCACCTCTTAAATGGGGGTGATCTTCAAAGTTATGTCCCCAACCATTCATCCATATGCTCTACCCTCAAGCTCTCTCTGTGATCTCATAGTCTTACCATGACTGCAAGGAACATGCCACACAAACCACCCCCAAATACTCACCTCTTCCACACATCAGTGCCATGTGTCTAACTCCCCGTTGAATAATTTGATCAAGATACCTCCCCAACAACTGAAGATGTTTGGAACGAGGTTTGTCGTTTTTCTGGATTCCCTGCCTCCTTGGGACTTGACATGCTCTTCTAAGAGTTAAGGGGGGTGTCTGTGAGGCAGAGCAGGTAAGAATGGTGGGTCCATTTTCAGTGACACCTGGTGTAGGCTCACTTGACCTCAACCCACTTCATCTAATCCATTCCTAAGTTCTACTGATTTTTCCTTCGGAATGTCTTTCCCATCCATCCCCATCTTTCGAGTTGTGACCCTGAATTAGATGTCATCTATTACCTACTACCTGGGAGCCTGCCATGGCTTCCTGGCTGGTTTCTCTTCTGCTCAGCTTTCTGCCCCCGACCCTTCCTCTACTTGTTGGCAAGTGTGTGAGCACACCTGGAGCTCTTCTCTGCTAAAACACCTTTTGCTTCCATACTGAGTACTGAAGAAAGCCCTGACTGTGACCTGCCATTCATAATCGCCCCAACTTCTCTTTTCAGATTTTATATGTCCTCTATACTCTTAAAATCCCAGGCAACGCTAGGTGAGGGTCTCCTCTTCACCCACGTCTCTATGGAGTTCACATCCTTCCATCCACACGGGGTGCCTTTGCTCTTCTCACTACTGCGCCTGATGAAATCCTACCACGCTTCCAACCCAGCTCAGACGATACTCACTGTCCAGATCCTCCTTGGTCTCACTCTTTGTAATCCACCTCTTGGTTTGCACCTTCCCTATCATACTTCACAGTACTATTATTTATTACACGATTCCTATTCCCCCATAGATCCTAGAGCCTAAGCTCATCAAGAGAAGGGTCATGCCTTTCTCTTCCTGACATCGCCCCTGCAGCCCAGTGTTGTGTCTTGCACGAAGCCCACTCTCAGTGAGCACTCGTTGCTTCCCAGATGGAAAGTGCTTTGATCATGAACGTGGTCTACAGAGGCCTTGACTCAATCATGTTGGCCTCAGACATCTTTGTTTTGAAAGACGTCTACACAGGGTGCCTGGGTGGCTCAGTCGGATAAGCATCTGCCTTTGGTCCAGGGTCCTGGGATCGAGTCCTGTATCGGGCTGCCTACTCAGAGGGGAGCCTGCTTCTCCCTCTCCCTCTGCCCCTCACCCTACTCTTGCTCTCTCTCTCCCCTCACTGCTCCTGGTTTCTCTCTCTCCCACGCTCTCTCTCTCTTCTCTCAAATAAATAAATTAAATCTTTAAAAAAAAAAGAGAGAGATGTAGGCACAGCAGCTCTAACATTTTCTTTTTTAAAAATTTCTTCTCTGGGGGCGCCTGGGTGGCACAGCGGTTAAGCATCTGCCTTCGGCTCAGGGCGTGATCCCGGCGTTATGGGATCGAGCCCCACATCAGGCTCTTCTGCTGTCGGCCTGCTTCTTCCTCTCCCATTCCCCCTGCTTGTGTTCCCTCTCTCGCTGGCTGNGAGAGAGATGTAGGCACAGCAGCTCTAACATTTTCTTTTTTAAAAATTTCTTCTCTGATTTTTAAAAATTGTATTTTATTACAGTTAGAATTCTTGACCATGAGATCTACCCTCTTAGCAAATATTTAAGTGCACGATGAAATACTGTTGACTATAGGCACCAGGCTGAACAACAGAGCTCACTCACCTTACTCAACTGAAACAATATGGCCACCGATTAGTCACACCCCTCCGCCTTTGTCTCCCCCTCCCCCAGCTCTTTACAGCTATCATTCCACTGTGTGACTCCGCAGATCTGACTCTTTTGGAAACCTCCTATAAATGCAATCATGCAGTCCTTCCATGATGCTTATTTCACTTAGCACAACATCTTCCAGGCTCATTTCTGTTCTCATACATTGAAGAATTGTCCTGTTTTTTAAGGCTGAGCAGTATTGCCTTGTATATATATATCCCACATTTTCTTTTTTTTTAAAGGAAAAAATTTTTTAAGATTTTATTTATTTATTTGACAGAGATAGAGAGAGCACAAGCAGGGGAGCAGGAGGCAGAGGGAGAAGTAGGCTCGTCACTGAGGAGGGGAGCCCGATGCGGGGCTCGATCCCAGGACCCCAGGATCGTGACCTGAGCCGAAGGCAAATGCTTAACTGACTGAGCCACCCAGGTGCCCATAGCCCACATTTTCTTTACCCATGCATCTGTCAATGGACATTTAGGTTGCTTTACACCTTGGTTATTGTGAATAATGCTGCAAGGAACATAAGGGTGCTAATGTCTTTTTTTTTTTTTTTTGAGA
>NC_048232.1:7073284-7109774 GCF_002007445.2 Ailuropoda melanoleuca | reverse complement strand
TTTTTTTTTTTTTTTGAGATTTTACTTATTTATTTGACACACGGGGAGAGAGAGAGAGAGAGCCCAAGCAGAGGGAGATGCAGGCAGAGGCAGAGGGAGAAGCAGGCTCCGTGTTGAGCAGAAAGCCCGACATGGGGCTTGATCCCAGGACCTTGGGATCATGACCTGAACCAAAGGCAAATGCTTAACCCACTGAGCCACCCAGGTGCCCCAAGAGTGCTAATGTCTTTCAAAATCCCGATTTCGGTTCCTTCAGAGAAAGACCCAAAAGTGGATCAGAGGGTAGTTCTATTTGTAATTTTTTGATGTACAAAAATTCCAATTTCTCTACATCCTCACCGATACATGTTAGTTTTAGCATCATTTTCGAAGGCATTAAACATACTGATGGCTGGACCCTTCTAATAAAACTACTAGCCACCATCTGTTGAATAGGACTCCGTGCCATGCCCTAGACTAAATGTTCTACCTATGTTATCTCATCCAATCTGCATAGAAATCCCCCTTTTACATATGAGAAAATGTATTTTCTGCAATCTATAAATGCACGAGTCGGTGATTCTGCCCCCGTGAACTTTATTTAAGCTCTGGAACCTGGGCAGGTAACTGGGACTTCGCCTTGGTGCCTAATTGTAAGATTATCTGAGTCTGTGTAGCCACTAATTCTCTTTATGAAGAGCCGCTCATATGGAATTTGCCACTGCTATTAATCAGCCCTAGCCACAAGTCACTATGATACCAGTGGCAGAAGAAGTGGTCAAACCTGTTTGTCTTAATGTGTCTGAATCATTTCTTTTTCAGTTTTGAACTATTCTGCATCTTTTGTACCACTGGATGACCACTGAAGGCATAGCCCAGTATCCGGGACAAAAAAGGCACTTAAAACCTTTACTGAAATTTTCTTTTCCTTTTTAGAATGTAATCGAATCATTGTGCATGTACAGCCATCATACATAACCATGCAAGTGTGCCTTGCTCACATGAAAACACATCTTCCAAAAGTGCAAAAGAGAGAGAACGTGCCTCCTCATGCCCTCTAGGGTTCTCAGACTCTTCTCTGTTTGGGAAAGTGAGACACCTGAGTCTAATGACAGCTGATTGCAGACCTGGCATGAATGTTTTCGGAAACAGGTTTAGATAAGAATTCAGATCATTGATTAACCTTAAAGAAAGTCCAAGGACTCTTCCCAGCCTTTCTGTGCTCCACGAAAAGCACAAGGCCAGCAGCGACACACAGAAGAGAAGCCAGTCTCCAGAGAGGACAGCACACTCCCCTGTGCCTGCCTCCCGGAGGAAGATCGGGGCCTCTGAGCTCTTGCCAAGTCGCTGACCAATCTCAGCCTCAGAGAATCAGAGTGGGTCTCACCAACATTTTCCTCCGGAAAATTTAGCCCTACATAAAGAGAAAGCAACCCTGAAAAATATCTTCTTTCCTACCCAAATACTGAGCTTCTGCTATCTGCTCTGATGGCAGAGGGGGAAAAAAACACGATCATTTCAAGATAATGAATAAACCTAAACTAATTTATGTTTGGATTGAGAACAACAAGGTGGACACACAAACAGGAAAATGCTTGCACATCCGTGGAGAAACATGTACACACATGCTCGCAGATAGAAGCACCCACCTTGTGACCACTCTCAGTCTGACTTGAATCTGATTCTATGATCAGAGGCCAATGTCTCCATAGTGTGAAGTGTTATTAACTTTTTCCTTTTTCTGAGGATTCCCCTGAACACAGGTGGGGCTGATGTTCTGGCTGATATCAGCATTGCCAATATTTTACTCAGGATGCCAAGACTATTTTGTACATTGGGTTCAATAGCATGTTACATTGTAACATTTTTCAGTGTTGTCCAACTACTTGACCTTAACCTTGGTTAGACTAGTAATCCTTGGGGGTAGCAAAATAGACTACGACAGAGCTAACAACCCTTTCTTATTGATTCACCCTTCACCAAAGGACTCACCGAAACTGTAATTACCATGATATCTCATGGTCTTGAAGTGGGAGAACTGAAGCATGAGGAAAGTAAGCCTCTTGCCAAGTATCACATAACAGGTGAAAATTAAGGCAAAGACCAAGGCTCGCTAGGCATCACTTGCTGTCATAAACCTACTGATTGCAAGGGGTAGAGGAGAGAAGTTCAAGAACCAGCTCCAAGCCCTTAGCAAACACCCATTTCTCTCCACACCAATGACTTGAGTTCTTAACTTTTTATCAAAGTGACAGGAAAAAAAAAACAAAAAACGAAAAATGAGAACCCAAATTGTCCTTACCCTTGCTAGACCAATCCTTCAAATTCTAGGGATTTTTTTTAAAAAAGGAATTTCAGGGGCGCCTGGGTGGCACAGCGGTTGGGTGTCCGCCTTCGGCTCAGGGCGTGATCCCGGCGTTATGGGATCGAGCCCCACATCAGGCTCCTCTGCTGTGAGCCTGCTTCTTCCTCTCCCACTCCCCCTGCTTGTGTTTCCTCTCTCGCCGGCTGTCTCTATCTCATAAATAAATAAAAAATCTTTAAAAAAAAATAATAATAAAAATAAAAATAAAAATAAAAAAGGAATTTCAGATAGACATTTAGAAATCTGACCTTGTTGGACAATTCCTGGTGAGTAACATATTCCTGCTTATTCTTCCATATTCCTGCTTATTGCCTTTGTCAAGCAAATTCTTTTATTGTCCAATAGTTGCCTTTTCAAATTCCAGTAGCCACCTCTTGGAAAATAAGTCACTCTGATTTTCATTTAGTTCTGGCTCATTTATTCTGTCGGTCCTTGATGGATATCACTTGAGGTATACCAGTGTTGACTTACCTACTCAATGCAACATGGAATTGTTTGGTTTCCGGGATCCTCCGGTCTCAGGAATAATGCACAGGAGTGTATCATAGTGCCAGCATTATCCTGGATATCACAAATAGTAACTAGCCACCTTCAGAGCTCCTAAAAAATATAATGGTTGGCCTCCCTGGGATGCAAAACCAGTCTTCATTAAGGCTTCTTATATGAGGCTTGTTGTCTTAAACATATCTAGAAACAGAAATGCACTAAAGCATCCTGCCGATAGCATCATCCCAATTCTAGGGCCTCCTCAAGTGTCCCTTCCAGCACACTTCCACCCACCCTCCATGATTCCACCTTCCATCCTGACTCCAGAAGATTCTCCCAATCTGGGATGTTTATCCTGAAAAAATTATTTGGAATCATTTTCCAAAGCATTGGGTTTGGCACCACTTAGCATCTCACCCACCCCGGTCCCACCTTTGCCCATAAACATTCCAGAGACGCCAGTTTTAAGTGCACTGCTCAAGGACCACTGGAAGGTCCCAAGCAGGATTCTGAATGGCAGAGATAGAACAAGGAAAGTATATCTCTATAGCCCTCTGGTCTCTCTATCAAATGATCCCTGATTGTCTAGGATACCTCTCCTGTGACCCTGTCATTACCTAATCCTTGCCAGGTAATCCACTGGTAACTAAACTCTGGAAAGACTTCAGTAGTTAAAGAGATAATAATAAATCTTCGACGTTATAGGCTGAATTGGTGCCCAACATAGTTCTAAGGACATTATGTACAGTATTTCACTCAACCCCCACAATAACTAAATGCGTACAATATTCTCTTATGGCAGACAAAGCAACTATCACCTAGAGAGGTTGAGTAGTTTGCTAACAAGTGACAGAGCCAAAATTTGCATCCAGGCCATCTGGCTCCAGAATCTACTTTTTACCACTCTGCCATAGCTAGACGATGAAAGGGACAGAGAGCTGCCTGTTACAGGGCCGACCCTGGCCTTGGCAGCCCAGTCTACTAATCAAGGAATCTTTCAGAGCCCTTCTATCCCTGCCCATTCCCAGATCTTCCATCCAATGGGTAGCTCTGGGTGGCTCTGGTGTCCCCCAGGCTGTTACCCTTCCACCCCAAACTCATGGGGAAACTCACACCTGACACGCCACCGTTGGAAAGTTGGCCACGTGTGCTGGGTCCTTCCCCTCACCTTCATTCCTTCTTCCAAAGCAACAGCATCTGTGATCCGGGTCCTCGGGAACCAATTTCAATCACTAACCAAACCTGCTTCTTGGCCAAGCCCAGCAAGCCTGGGAATAGAAACCAAACACACCCAGAGGCGAAGTACACAGCACCACAAGTTGAAAACAGGCTTTTAAAATTCTGTCCTTATGGTAATTCTGTTCAAACTCCAGAGGGGGAGGGGCACCATGTAAAGCCCACCATCTCCTTCCCCCAACACTCCCCAAAAGAAAGCAAGACTGGACCCATATATCACAGGAAGTCAGTGACAAGGAGACCTGACAATCTGGGGGCTTCTGAAATCTCAGTCCTGGATATTTACCACTTCCTTTCAATATGCAGGTTTGGAATGCCCTTCTGGTCCCTGGACAAATGCTCCAGAGTTGCATCTCCAACTTCATTTTGAACACGACAATGGGTACCATTTATAAAAACAAACAAACAGAAGCCCTGCTTCTTCTCCTAGATCCATACATAGTTCTGACAGGGCAAGTCATGTTAATCAACGTTAGCTAGTCACTCTCAGATCCAGGATGAAAGGCAAGAGGCCCTGTACAGCGTACCACTATTAATAATATTATTATTATAATTATATTTTATGGCCGTTTCCCTAACCTTTACTGCTCAACCCTGGTTAATTTCTCCATTATAAAAAGTGGGTTCTTTTATTGGACTGAGTGTTTTGTGATTAGTTTGGTTGCTTTTTACCAGCCATGTATAATTAAAGGAGGCAAGTCTCCAAGCGGTGCCTGAAAACCCGTTATCCACTCAAGTGTGTGGGCAAGCAAGCCATTCGAAAGCAAAGGACCACTCTTCACAGGTCATCCAAGAAGAAACTATGTCCTCCTCCTACCGTGGAAGGGGATTTTAAAACCAGAGCTTCCACATTGGAGATGATGCTGGGCTCTGAAGCACGGTGGTCCACCATGATGATGGTGGCCCACCATGATGATGGTGGTCCTGAAGACCACCGATGACCACCAAGCAATGGCATCTAAACACAGCGAACCTCTGCCAAGAACGCTGCCCTGCAGGACGCCAGCCCTGAGCACCCTGGCTGTGCGTCTCTACTCCAGCTTTGACCATTGCCTGCCATGAGGCGCAGGGCAAGTAACTTCTCCTCTTGGGAGAGAGGGTTATGTGATTCGGCTTCCCCAATGAGGGAGAAATGGCAAGACAGTTGCTCGACCCAAAAAACCAATGGAAAGCACTCTCCAGGACAAAGAGCCCGAAGACACAGGAGCACAGCGCCATTCCATCAGCTCCTGATTTGGGTGGAAAAGCCATGGCTGCTCACAGTGGAGAGGAGAAGGCAGTAGCACAGCTCTGGAGTCTGACAAGCTATGAGGGTTTGGTTACTCAATGTAGCTTCTCTAATGAAGCCTCCGTGTCCTCCTATGTAAGCCGGGGATGGTAAATAACAACATCTACATCTTCGGGGCCATTGGGATGATTAAGTGAGAAAACATGGGCAGCTCATAGTAGGTGCTCAATACGCGGGGTATCCACCGAGTCTAGAAACATAGGCGACTACATCCGTGATTTCCTGATATTAATTTCTTACGTGATAAAATAATTGCCACATTTCCAGACTTGGAGGCCACCTTATGCATTAGCTGGTATTATTATTCAATAAATTGCACTGTTAGGTGCTGAAAGACGCCAACCGGCTCCTTTGCCCAAAAATATTACATTATCAACGGCACGTAGAATTCCCATGGGACTCAAATACTTGGTTTAAGTTTTAAGGGGTTAAAGTCTTCTTTTGCATGCAAAGCTCAACAAAAAAAGGATAACTTTAAGCCTTTAAGAGCCATCTACACCTTAGCTTAAAAGAGTGTGTCAGCTCTGACTAGCTACAAGCTCCAAGTCTGGAGGGAAGATTAGTTGACATGGCCCGGGGTACAGGGCCTTTCTTGCACTGGGTCTCTGCAGCTAAATGTGGACAGTCCCAGGAGATCAGCATCATGGTGACAGATACCCAAAGACAGTAGGTGGGCTTCAGCTCAGGCAGATGGAAGCGGATCCAAGGCAAACTTTACCTTCTTGACTCAGTCCCTTATTCCCTAACCATAATCCATCTCTCTTGGTTCTTAAAGTCAACATCCCATAACAGAAATGCCTACTCTGCCTTATCAACCTCCAAGAAAATAAACCTTTTTTCTTTTGTAAGCGGAAGATCATCGTTCACCCCTCCCTTAGATGGCGGTCAGTTTTGACGGTGACGTTCTCGGGTCAACCTTGGTGGGATTTCTACATGGTGGCAAAAAAGCTCCATTGCCACTGGGAACTGATTTAGACACGCGGAAAGGTAAGGAACTCTCCCCTCCTACACACAGCCTACAGTGAGCTAGGGACTGTCGAGCTTTCCATTTGTTTTTTTATCTAGAAGGCTTCTTTAAACATCCTCTGGAGGTATCAGCCGGTAAGTTCAGCGAGGCCATGCCTATATGCTTCCAGCAGGAAGCTGGAGCCGTGTTAATTACAGGGCAAAAAGGTTGGGCTGAAGGGCTTCATGGGGCTTCTGTATTGGACATTCCATATTTCATGTGGACGAGCTTGATCCTTTAAGCTCTGAAAACACCAGAGGGCAAACTGTCAGCACCAGGCACAAGAATTTTGCCCTGAACAAAATGACCTTTGAGTCCTTAACTGGTTTCATATTCTTCAGGCTTCCGCGGACTTCTTCTCTTCTTCCTCTCCGACACCTCACATGCATTTATTTGCTGGGAGGGCTGGCCCTCTCTCTGGCCAACAGCCACTGATTAACATCTAGTCTGCAAACTATGTAGAAATGTAATCCTTAACAAAATGGGGAAGTTCTGAGCAAGCCAACATATTGTATTGATTTGCAAACATCAGCCCGTCGTGAACATTGGTTCTCACTACATCGCAGCCGTCTGTCTTCACTGAAAATCCGCGCAGACTCCAAGATCAAGCTGGGACTCTCTTGTCACATCATCGAAGACGTTAAATTCAGTGGCTGATGGGTGCAAAGCACCGTTCTAAGACATCAAATGGGACATCCATTGACATAAATGGGGGACTTTTTTTTTAAGACGTGAAGTCAAGGTGACCTCTTTCATTAGGGATATCTTCATCTAGATATTAAACATCTTTTTTTTGGTGGTAAGGCACAGCAGCATTTCCCTGAAGTTTAAGACTTACACTGTAGATTTCTCTTTTTTTTTTTAAGGTTTTATTTATTTATTTGACAGAGAGAGAGACAGCCAGAGAGAGAGGGAACACAAACAGGGGGAGTGGGAGAGGAAGAAGCAGGCTCCCAGTGGAGGAGCCCAATGTGGGGCTCGATCCCAGAACACCAAGATCACGCCCTGAGCCGAAGGCAGACGCTTAACAACTGAGCCACCCAGGCGCCCTGGTAGATTTCTCTTTTATACTGTTCACGCTGAGGACAGATATCCCAGCTCTCCCACAGTCTAGGACAGGCCCTTGGGGACAGGCCTTTCTGTGTCTTTGGGTAACTCAGCTATGTCTCTAGAGCTTCAGTTTCCCAGGTCATAACAGAGAGGGAACACCGGCCAGGCAGAGAACCTTAGAGGACCAGGGTGATGGAAAAAACGGATTGATACATGCCTCTTTCTTTCCTCCTCTCCTTTCACCTTTGTCCAGCCAGCTGGCTATGGGGCGGACACCCCGCCAGCTCTTCTATCTGCAGTAATGGAAAGCAGAGACACCTAATCCCCAAGCTTCATCTTCGACACTGCTGTAGCTGAAAACCTCTACCTTCACCAGAGCTGTTGGTGAGTAGGAAAGCAGGCCGGCATAGACGTCGCTGCCTTTCCTCCTCCTTTTTCGAAAGGACAAGCCAAGCAGCAGAGGGTTGGGCTGGAATGGAGTCAAAAAGGAAAAGCTGCAGAGGTAAAGGGCCCGTCTAATCCACAAAATGGAGGGTCTGCTTCCGATGGACCTGGGGGTGTGGTGCGGGCAGCGCAGCGGCGCAGAGAAGGGCTTCAAGCCCCCCCCCCCCACTTTGGGCCACCACCAGTCACACCAGGGGAGCTCAGGAGGCAGCTCCAGGCCCCGATACAATTAAGGAGTCGAGGCCCTCCGGTCTCCTCCGTCGTAAGCATGGGATTGAGCACCAAAACGTGCCTAACCAGTGAGCCAATCAGCAGTCACAACTAGTTCTCAGGCACAGGGATAGAAAGCCTCTAAAGGAGCGGTCGAGCTCATACATAGTTGGACTGGATGCTCACTTCCATGTGTCATTTATTAGGGGCCAAGAGAAAGCTGTTCCCTGCCCAGATATGTCCTCCCCTCACCCACCAGAGTCTCGGAAGTTCCATTCTAAAAGCACTTTCGTGTGGGAGAAATGCCCTCATTGATACAATTAAGAACACAGAATAACAGGGATCTTCATCATTCTATTACACTTGTCTTTACGGAAAAATTCTGAGCAGTGAGAAGACACAGAAAGAGGGCTTCCTCCCTGCCTTTCCTTCAGGAAGCCAACCCCCCAGCCTGTCTTGAGATGTTCACATGAAATGAAAAATATCACACTCTCACCTCACCTTGGGGTCCAGAGAACCCGAGTCATCCTGTGAGATGAGAGGTGGGGAATAAAATTGCCCTGGGCTTGGGTAAGGGAATGTCTTCATTTCTGAATTTTTTTCACCGGTACCTTGGCATCAGAGTGGGCAGCAGCCAGTGGAACCAACTTCAGTGGACTAACGGCTGATGCTGATGAAGACAAGATGGCGCCCCTGCTGCGGATGGGGCTTGTTCACCTTGCGGAGCAGGAAAACTCCCCAGCTTCACATTGCCCGCCCAAGCCGGGACGGGGAGGGGATGGGGTCCTCTAGCCACGTCCTTCTCCAGGGGGAGGGACAGCTATACCCTTTTGATACACGAGGAACAGGAGATGTGAGGGTGGAAGACAGAAGCTGGCGTGGCACAAGGAAGGGCCACGAGCCGAGGATGCACGGGGCTCCAGAAGCTAGAGAAGCAGGGAGACACGTCCTCCCCCAGGTCCTCCAGACATGTCAAGAGAATGAATGTGCACCACGGTACGCCATCACGCTTGTGGTCATTTGTTACAGCAGCAGCAATGGTTTCAGGGAGGCATTGAACTTGACTTTCACAAGGAGTTCACCTGGAAGGCAGATTTAGGTGTTCCAGTGGGTCTGTCACCAGGCATCTGAGGAACTTCAAGCACATCCTGTCTGTCTCACTCACGCCCAACTCCTCCTACCTGCCTGGAATGAAAATCTGATTGATCGGAAGCCACCATGTCTAATGAGTGATTTCAATTTCTCCTCTGAGAAAGGGACCCATACAAGTTCAAAGCAGCATAGCATAGTCATTCGTGTTTCCAACAAAACACTGAGTGTGGCTTACGTGCCAGGCACCTGCTCGAGGGGCTGCCAATAAGCACAGTAGACCTAGCGCTCCATCTGGGGCTGGCCCTCCTTCGCATGGTGGGCTCTGCACAAACTCGCTCACCAGATGGGTGGCTTTGAGCAAGTTACTTGTCCTCTCTAGCCCACAGTGTTCTGATCCATAAAACAAGGATAATCACCTTCCCACTTAACAGGGCTTTTCTGGGAGTTAAGTGAGAGGATCCATTTACGGGTTTATGGGTTAGGAGCTTTGTTGGGTATGGGCACAAAATGGCTGCCTCCCTGCCCATCTTCCCACTCAGATTTCTCGAATCATCCAGCGTCCCTGTTCCAAGGGTCAGACCAAACACATGACCAGTCCCCTCGTCTTTCCAGGAGGTTCCCATGGGTCCAGACAGTTGTCAGGAGTCATGGGATCCTCAGAAGAGTGAACCCAACCAGTGGACCACTGGGAGATTTGGAACTCTCTGAGGGAGGCCCAGCTTGCTGCCAGAAAGCCCTGCAGACGGTCCAAGTGAAGAACAGCATGGCTTCACCCACTCGGTTCTCGAGTTTGTCCAAGACCACCCAGCACAGGAACGGTTTGCCTGTCGTAGGGAACTCGAGTTTTGGACTCAGTATTATGGGACTGTCGCTGGAGGGAATTCCAGGCAGCTGTAGCTGAAGCAGCAAGTGAGCGTGGCCAGGGTCCGCGGCTGGAGCCGCTGGTGTGTTCAGAGCGGCTCCCTGCTGTCCAAGCTGTACAGGGGCTCTTCTCACTTTGGTCCTGAAATGCAGGTCCCGATACAGGGGAGTGGTGTCCCCCCTGATCACGAGAGAGGTGAGGGCGGCCACTTTTTACAAGGTGGATTTTACTTAATGATCCCATCCAGTTCATGAAATGGAGTTATAATGATCCTCAAAGAGCAAATATTCGCCCCAAGCCCCTCCCGCCCACCTCACATCCCCCACCCAGGGCCCAGCACATTCGTTCAGGCACTTGAGAGCAACGAATGGAAAGACCCGACTCCGCACAGCCGATTCAACAGCAACCTCCCAAAATCCTCCCTTTCTTCCACTACTTTTCTATTAAAAAAAAAAAAAAGGTAATTTTTTGGGTAGTTTACAAATTTGCTCATTATCGTCTTCACGAACTTGATAGTCAGAAAAAGAAAACAAAGGAAGAAAACAAAACCTTGCATTTTGTAGCAGGTTTTTATGCCCCAAGACCAAACACAGAGGAAAACCAGATTGGCTGATTTCTTAGGCAACTACCTAGTAGTCTGGGCATCCTGCAGACACCATCCCAATATTTCTGCCGTGGGGTCCCCTTCAGGTCATGTCAAAGAGCTAGGATCCCCTCCAGGAGCTGAGGGCCCTGCCGATGTCCACGCACATCCTGAAGTTCTCAGCCCAGAGCTGCCTTCTTCAGAACACACGCTGCCTTCCCGGTGTTCGCAGGTCTTTGGGCTGGGGCTGGCGCCCAGGTGGTACAGATGCTGAGGGCTTTATAATGCAGGCCTTGTGTTTAGCCCGAGACCTGGGGGGGGGGGCGCAGCGGACAGGGGGGAGGGGCAGTGGGCCAGCTTTCCAAATCCCCACTCCAATGTGCAGCCTGCCAAACTGCACACAGACATGACAGGGGATTGTAAAAACGCACCACAAACAATGTGGCTAATGTACCGGGATCCCCTGCAAAGAAGCTGGAGGGTGAGCAAGGAAGGGTCTAGAGACATGGGAATCCGAACAGAGTACCCTAAAAGGAACAGCTTTGGGGGGACATTGATCTACTTCCTCTGCTTATCCCCTTCTCCAAAGAGAGGGGGGGGCACCAGGAAAATGAAACACTGGGCTCTGGCTATCTCCCTAGAATAGCCTGTAAGCAATTCAGGCAGAATTTCTTTACACAAAGGATGACTGAAATATGAACCACACTGCCAACATCAGCAGGACAAGCAAGTCCTGTGTATTCCACTCAAGAGAGGCCTGGACACATTTCAGAAAGAGTAGGAAATCTGCAGACTGGGACACTAACTCCCGTCCTGGGATGACAGTCACCAAATACAAGTTAATTTGTGTTTTTGCAAGATAGCAGCGAGGACGGTTGGGAGTGGGATTACCCCGGACCCATCTGGAATCTTATGAAATATGATCATTATAGGCGTTTAGAACACCCAGGTCTAAACTCTGACAGTGAGTGTGAGGACGTCATTCCTAATAAAGGTTATTCTCAAAAAAAAAAAAAAAATCCAATGGAATCCCAGAGTTTGTCTTCTCCAGCTGGTCTTAGAGATCTTCCTGTCCAATTACACAGATCAAGAGCCGATTCCCAGAGAAATCAAATGAATGGCCTCAGATCATTCCGTTCATTGGCGGAAGAGCTGGGGACAAGACCCAAGCTTCCAGACTCCAAAACAGTTGTCGTCACACGTTCAAATGATCGATGAATTTCTCTGAAGTCCCGACTTACCATTCTAATGCACGTCTGCAAAGGGTATGGACACGTCCAACCTGGGGGTGTATGCACCCCGCTTGAGCAAGTGGGACGACACAGACATGAAAATGTGTTCCAGAAGTTCGTTTGAAAGGGCAGGAAAGGGGTTGGTATGTCACTCAGATGTTCAGAGAATAGTTACAATGTTTGCTTCGTGGTGAAAACTGTATGTGAGACGCGATCGTTCGTATGTTTTCTTTTGTACTTTCAACCATTTTTAAGTTTCCAAGTAACTATTATCATTATTGTTATTATTATTACTATTATTATGTCTAACCTTTCCTTAGCTTGGAAATTGAAGGGAATTTATCTAGAGGAGTCAATCATGACTGCTGTCCAGGAGAGATCACAAAAATGATTCTAGATTTTGGGGTGGATTTGAGGTTGAGGATGGGGGTGGCGCGGAATGAAAGAGAGCACGGATCACAAAGCTTCCAAATCTCTGAAATGGAGACAAGTCACCGTTGTGAGGAAAATATGGGGGGTGGGGAGGGAAGGAAGGCATATGAGTTCCTGCGTTTGAATCTTGTGAACGGATCTTTTTTCACTAAATTCATGCTAGGCACACAGTACCTGGGAAAGCTTTGCTTCCTTCCTTCACCCAGTTCTTGACTAGGATACACTAAAATGAAGTCCTGGGACGAGGATAAAGCTTGAAAAATGATTCTGACACCAAAGGGAGGTTCAGAAAATAGACACAGATCTCAGAAGGCGGGCTCTGGGTGTCCCCACGTCTGCGGCTAACCCTGAGGCCCAGCTGGGAGTCTCACCACGGGGCCTGTCGTCCGCGAAGGGGAATAACGTGTAAATGTCACACACTAAGAGTGAGACGAGGGAGTCTGGGTTTCTCCATTTCCTGGTCCGCTTTAAAAAAAAAAAAAGTGGTTTGAAACGGACTTCAGTCTAGACACTCCCCAGGTATGTGTTGACAACATGACAGAAGTACTTAAATTCTAAATTTTTACTTCATGAATTTCCACTGTCATAAGAGGGGCTCGTAAACAGCAAAAGCATTCCGTGACTATGTCATTATTCTTTTCTATTAAGTTGGCTTTTTAAATGTGTTAAAGACATACCTCCCAGGGATAAGGTAATGCAACTATCTCAAAAGTGAGGCAAAACAGGTTGAAAACTGGGGCGCCTGGGTGGCTCAGTTGGCTAAGTGGCTGCCTTTGGCTCAGGTCGTGATCTCGGGGTCCTCAGATCAAGTCCCATGTCGGGCTCTCTGCTCAGTGGGAAGCCTGTTTCTCCCTCTCCCTCTGCCCCTCTCCCTCTTTCTCAAATAAATAAAATCTTAAAAAAAAAAAGGTTGAAAATGAATTAGGGATACAATTCCCTCAAAAATATTTGAGCAATATTTTAGATCTACAATCCTGTTCTGTTTTTTTCTAGATTAAACCCTCTTTCTCATTGCCCTTCTAGTGTCTTCTGTGTAAGTGAAGTCAAAAGGAGGGAAAAAAAAAGAACAAAACCACGGAAACACATGATAACGCTCTAACGAAGACACTGAATCATCGCTATCAGGTATATTTTAGATCTTTTGCACCATCTTCTAGAAATATCTTAGAACACCAAAGCAACGGACAGAATGATAAAATGACACTTCTCTGAAGGAGTAGGACCAGAGACGCCGGTATCACCGGAGTCCCTCACACAAAATGGAGCTGGAGTACTGAGTTTGGGATTTTTCTACGTGTGTGCCACCAACCCCCCACCATCCCGCCCCAAGAATGTCAAGAATTTGAACTCCCAGTTCTTAAGGTGAAAGAGCATGGACTCAAATCTGTTCACGAAGAAAGGCGGTGGCAGATCCTGAGACATTGGAGCTACGCGAGAAAATCTGCCAAATTTAATACGGCAACAGATGATGAGTTCCTCCGGTGCTTTAGAAGTAGCTGAAAACGACATTCCGAGGGCAGGTCATTAATTAGGAGCCAGTAAGATCTCCGTTTGCATCTCAGTTAAGTCTCTAACTCCTTTATTTCAACATTTAGCTTTAGGTTTAAAATATTTGCTAAGAAAGCAGAGAGGCGATTTAACAGAGATTTTAAAATGTGTGCCATTAGTTACACATTCTGTCAACAGAGTAAAAGGAAACTATACAGCGTAAGTTACAAAAACGGTTATTTCGTGTGTCGCAAACATGCCAATAAACCCTCCACTGCGGTCTTATTCGATTCAACAGTAGAAAAGCAAAACAGAGATGAACTCAAGCACCAGCCCAGCTCCTTCACATCCTGCAGAGAAGCACGAGGAATCCATCATCTGCAGTCCACCTGTGAATATCCGCGAGGAAACCTTCCCCCTTGCTCCTATGAGGAGACTTGGCTGCCCAGGCTCTCGGGCCAGCAGGAGAGGGGCTGCAGCTCACAAGGGGACACAGAGGTACTCCGGTCCCCCCCCCGCCCCCCGAGGGGAAAAAAAAAAACCTCTGGGCTGCAGAGAGAGCTCCAAAGATGCCCGGCTTCCCAAAGGAATAAATGTTTGCATTATTTCCTAGTGAATAACTTAACATGTCTGGGTTTTGTTTTTAAACTAGCTAGAACTACCAGATTTTCTAAGAGCTTGGCCACCACTTTGATAACGATGTTATTTGGTTGTTTTAAAATATTTTCACTTTATTTTTATATTAGTATTCCAACAGACTGCATGAAAGGCAATGATCACTAACACAGAACACAACGGAAGCTAACATCAGCCAGGCTGCTCTCAGGACCCCGTCTGTCCGGCCGAGGTCGCTGGCATGCACGTCGGGAGCTCATACGTTGCTACCCTGACAGCCCAGGCTGCGGGAGGCATGAGGGAAGAGACAGAGGCCGCTGTACCCTTAGAAGCTAGTTAATAAATATCACCCAAAATGGGAAAGAAGCCCTCCAGAGCACAAGCCACCTTAGGTCAACTGAATGTCATCTAGTTTATTCAACCAAAAAATTGAGAAAGAAGGAAAATATGAAAACAAAAAGTAGCTCTTAACACTAGCAGTAAATAAATTTGTACAACAATTCAGTCTGTATAATATGATGAAATAAATCTACATCTTTTCTTATTGTGGTGCTTTGAATTATACATACAAACAACAATTACAGGGACTTGCTCACAAAGCCAGTAGGCCTGAGCGAGGCTCTCGGACCCCCTCGATGGCAATGTGTGTGAGTGGCCACAATCACCGCCCAGAACTGACAGAATTTCCTAGACGGACGCCCACCGGACGCCCACCGCTTTGAACAAATGATTTGCCTACGACTTTTTTCTTTTTTTTTTTTTTTGCTTTTTTTTTTTTTCCTGTTAATGTCCAACCACTGTAACCAGTGCAAGGACTCAACACTGGCCGTTTGTCCGTGTGAATAGCAGACCTAGTTTCTTCTTAATTTCCACACTTGATTTCCCCCGTATTCCTTAAAACTCTTGGCGTCCTTCATGCCTTTCTTACAGCTACGCAATATGATAACGTCTTCTTCAAATGTACAGTATTTTCTTACAGTATAAGTTATATGCAATGTTCAGCATGGTTTCTTTTCTTTCTTTTTTTTTTTTTTCACAGCACTAGAGAGACCCTGATAAATAGGGAATAGGAGTCTGAATGGCTTATTCACAAATGGGATCCAGATTCAGTGATCGAGAACACAGCACAGTGAGCTCGTCTGCAAAAGTGGCAAACGCCATGTTGCTTTCTGCCTTCAAAAACATAGATCCATCGGTTTGCGGCTTCATGATACTGCTCCTGCAAAAATGCACGTAGGAGGGGCTGGAGGGACTCTCGCCGGGAGGCCTAGAAGCATCGAGCAGGGGCTCTAACCCATGGCGGTGACCATACTGGAAGGGTGGTGAGGTCCGAAGGAGAGGCTGGACGGGGGGTGCATCGGCGTTGGAGTGGTCAGCATGTGGCTGGAGTGGCTGAAAGGGGAGATGTGGCTGAGAGAGGACATGTGTCTGGACAGGGCGGCCGGGTTGAACGAGCTGCTCTTGGGGAAGTCCTCCAGCGTGTCGTGCACCTTTTTGCACTTTTTGGATTTGCTAGACATTTTTCGGTTTCTGGTCTGGATGCCTTCCTTCTTCATGGTCAGGGGTCTGTTAATCTAAACAGAGATCAATTTTTTTTTTTTTTTTACTTTTTGGCTGGCTCTGAAAGGGCACAGGCTGTCACCCCTCAACACGGTCGCTCTGCCCGCCCCACACCAGGGATCTGCTTTCAGGGGCCCCTTCCTCCCCGCCCCCTCCTGTCTCCCTCCTGAGGACCCCGAGTCCTACAGATTCTGTGGCGAAGTTCCGACTGTCCAACTCTCTCGGTTGCAGCGACCGAGCGATCACAGGTGAGGTGTTCCAACGCAGACAGTTTTAATCACATTCATCCACATCAATCATTCGGGGAAAACGTGCCTCGGGAAACTCCGCGTTCCCAAGGACCGTATTCTCGAGACCCGCCCCATACGACTGCATTTCTCTGGTAACTGTTTATAATAACTGGTCTGATTTCACCAGAATCTCCTTCGAATATTTCATGAGAATGGAGGCAAGGAAGGAATCTTTAAGAGGGAATTAACATTGTGTCTCCTCGTCGGAAATCTGCACTAGGACCAAGAAGGAACTGCCAATGCGATCGATCTTGAGAGTTGAACTCCCTCTGCCTGGAGAAACTAGGGCTGCACCCCTCTCCTAAGTAACATTTGGATGCCTCTCTTCTGCCCGGCTTTCT
Source organism: Ailuropoda melanoleuca (assembly GCF_002007445.2). Taxonomy (NCBI): domain Eukaryota; kingdom Metazoa; phylum Chordata; class Mammalia; order Carnivora; family Ursidae; genus Ailuropoda; species Ailuropoda melanoleuca. Next base: position 7,093,215 of record NC_048232.1, on the reverse strand, counting down.
CGCAGTAAGGGGTGCTGTAAAAATCTTCCCCTGGAATGTGTAGGTTTGGGGGCCGTGTTTTAATGCAGGGTGTCTTTTCAGAAGGTGGTCTCTCGCCCCCATCACCGCAACCGAGCAATGACTCAAAGTTGCGATTTCTGCCTAGTTCTGACTCTGCACCCCTAACCAGTCAAACAGCCGAACGACCCGTCACCAAGTACTTGCTGTAAGCACTTTGGGGCCTGCACAACTGTGCTGGCATGAAAGCACCCTCATCCGGAAAATCAGAGAGCAGGAGTGAGCTCCAGGAAAGAGACAAGCAAGGGCCTACTCTGAAGGTCTTCAATGAGCCTTCTGCATCCGAGACAGCTTACCATCTCTCTCTCTTTTTGAGAAGCCTCTGTCTGTTTTGTTTTTAAACTGCATTTGCTGGGGGTGGGGAGGCGGGTAGAATCAAGAGAGGGGACTTTACAGAGCAAGCAGAGATCGCTCCCCACAAGAAGTCAGAATCGGAGGCACCTCACTGGCAGACATCTGCCCCATACATCAAACCACGCATGTAGCCACACATCAGGGAAATGTGGCAAACCAACTCGAGGAGGGAATGTCAGGGTCCCAGTCGTTCCTGACTCCTCTTCCACCCGGGTCCTCGAGGGTGGAGGAAGAGAGGAGGCTTGCCTGGCTCCAGGATCTACCTGTCTGCTCCCCAAGCTACAAAAGGACAGTTAAGGAAGACAGAACCCAACGGCCAAGAGCAAAGGCTGCCAACAACACTTCTGGGAACAGCAGACACACGGCCTCCTGGGGTTGAGCTGGGAGAGGTCACCCCAAAGAGGGGTACAGAACCACATGCTGGGGCTGAGACCCAATTCCCTCTTGTGCCAGGAAGGTAGAAGGGCTAAAAGGTCACTGCCAAAAGAATATCTCAGGGTTCCTTCTTCAAAGTGACAATCAAGATAAAGATGCAGCTTGCAGAGGTGATAGGAATCTACTGTCACATCAAATCTTCCCCCAAGATAATGTCTAGACACACAGCTCTTTACGTGGATATCTAGATATACACAGCCAGATATCTAAATATAATATCTGGTTACACAGATAGCAGCACAAACCCAGATAACTAGTCTCAACACCACCTAGATACACTGATCCTGTGATAGGTAGTTATCGAAACACCTAGATAAGAAGAAAGGAACTAAGTCATAGCATACATGCACAGGTATCCAGATGGGCATAACAAACATGATGCAATGGGAATGTTAATAGATTATAATCTCCCATCGTTAGATACACCTAAATTGCCTCCTTTTGTGAAGTCTTGCTAAACCAGAGAAGATGGAAAAACCACTCCTGTTGGGGAGCAAGGTCCTCTCCCAGCCACTGGAGCCCAGCCACGAGGTCGGGAGCAATAGTTAAGAATAGGGTGGGAGTGAGCAGTGAAGATTTGATGAGAAATCAATGTCCTTCAGAACTTTCCTTAGATCGGACACAGTTGAGACCATATCTCCATCATGGCTAAGTAGTCTGAGAAATTTATGGCTGGTTAATTTCCCAGCCTTCCTGTGCTTCTGTGGGAAGAGGAAAGAAACATCTATATGCAGCCAATTCATTACTTTGAATTGAACTCTGGGACATGCTGAGATGAGAAAGTGTTTACTTTCCACCGGTCCCTATCAGTCCTAACACTCCTGCTCTGAAACCAGTCCTGGCTCTTCCGCTCCATCAGCCATGTTCGTTGGCACAAGACACTCTGAGTCATAACACCTTCAAGTACAACGGAAATAAAATAATTTCTGCCCTGTCTGCATCATGGGACTATCTGAGGCTCGAATGTAATCAAGTAACTTGAAAGTTCTTTGAAAACCATAAATTACAGCCAAAAACAATCGGGAAAGGCTGTACCAATGGCCGAGTAGCCCAGAAACTCTGATGCCCCAAATCTTCCAGATTTTAATCACAAATCTGTTTCTCTCCACTGCAGGGAGCAGTAAATTCCCCCCAAAGTGAAAACGGAACTCGGGGTTCACTGCTGATAAACAGGTATAGGCTGCAGACCAGGAATCGAGAGACAGTGACTAGTAAGACCAGAGCCGTTAGGCTGGGCATCGCACAGGGACCGTGGCAGGAGGGGATGACATGGAAGGCAGGGACAGGAGTGTCACGGGGTCCCTGGACATGGCAGCAACTTACTCCCAAAAGGCAAAGAAGTTCTCCTGTGACTCAAAAAATCTGACCAGAAAAGCTTCCTCCTCATTCCCAGGTATTCCTGGGTGAGACAGAGTCCCTGCCAGAATGGCCCTGAGCAAGAAGCTTCTTCCCCATTCAGCCCCAGACTTTGCCAAAGTCAGATTGGCAAGGAGACCTTAGCAGAATCCAAGCAAAAGAGGCGAGTGAGAGACACAGAGAGAAAAATGGCCATTTTCTTCTTTGGGATGAATTAAACTTCAGGTCTCATTAGGTCATGACCTATCAGCCAGAGTTTTTCAGACAAACAAAAAAATACCCGGATTTCTTTTGTTGTTGTTTTGAACGTAAAGATATTACAAGATGGGAGCCCCCCCCCCCCCCCCCCCCCCCGCCCAGTGAAAAGATTAGAAACGACACAGCTATGCTCAGGTGACCGGCTGGCAATTCTCATTCTACAAAGATTATACAGACGAGGAGACAAGAGTTTCTCTTCCCTGGTATGGATAACCTCACTCGGCTGCTCTCCCCCAGTCTCTGCGGCTGAGGACAATGACATCGGAGGAAATATGCCAGATATTTCATTTCCCAACTTTTATACAGAGAGTCCATTTAACATTCAAAATGCAGGTAGGCGAGGCTGCTCCCCTCGGCGACGGACCTGTCCCGTCTCAACACTGCATGGGCCACGCACACAATTCCACTCCATTCTCCCCACCTTTCCCCTCCCCTCTCCTGCCTGCCCTCTTTCCCTCTTTTGCAAAAAATAGGTTTCAACTGCAAGGAAACATCAAACGGTAACAGTTTTCCAAAGGGAAGACTGGAAAGCCCAGGCCAGGCCCCCCTGAGGCACTGGATGCCCACATCGCCCTGCTGTCCACACAGACCTGGGGCGCGGGGTCGTCCTTGGCCCCACACTGTCCCGTCTCAGCACCGCCATGGGGGACAGAGTAGGTCCCCTCTGACGCTGCTGCTCTGAGGTCTGTGATTTGGCCCAAGGGAGAGCGATCTGATGGAGTAGGGGACCCGGAGCGGGTGACGCCTTCTCCCAGGCACCCCCAGGAAAGGAACCAGGTCCGGTCCCGGGACACTTACATTGTGAAGCTTGTAGTACAGCCCACAGGCATTACAGACGGGGTCTCCATTGGCATTTCTTCTCCAGAGCGTCGTGGTGGTGGTTTGACAGTTCGCACAGGACGTACCTGCCCTTCTTGCTGCCGACTGGGAGTGGGGGGCGGAGAGAGAGAGAGGGTAAAATTGAAACAGATGTGAAATGGGTTTTCAGAACCACGGAGACACACTTACAAACAGAAAAAGAAAAAATTATCATTGAAATCAAAACTAGCAAGTGGCCCACATGAAAGTAATAAAGATCCCCAAAAGCTGCCTCAAGACGAAAAATACAGCCAATCCACTGGCATGGGGAGCATGTCACACGGTCGTCAAGTGACCGGAATTTCACCTGCCACTCTGCGGGGCCGAACCGGGAGGCTCAGAGAGCCAACGCCACCTCCTCTGAGCTAATGGTCCCCTGAGCCTCGTCCAGCAAAGTTGGCCAGATGTTTAACTTGTATGGGTAGCAACTTTGAAGAGCTGTGGTACCAGGCTCTCAGGACCCCTGAGCCCTGGACTCCCAGGAGGCTTTTTGCAAGGACAACTGCCAAGATCAATTCTCACCAAGGCCGCTGGCCATCACAACACACTAAGAGCGAAGGAAGAGCAAACCCAAACATCTAGAGCTCCTGACAGCTCCCAAATCAAGAAATGCTGGTTTAGAAAAAGAACAGGGGGCCCTCACGGCAGGAGAGTATCCGCGCCTCTGTGTGTGTGTGTGTGCATGTGTGGCAGGCACCCACAGGACGGGGCCACTTTGGAAGCACCAAGCAGGACATTCTTCGTGAGCCAGACCCCCAGCAGACCTGCAGCAGCCCTCCACTGGCACGGCCCAGCCCTTCCGGGCTCAGGTCACTCCTGGTGACCACCCCCCTCCTTCTGGGTAGGTGGCTTTCAGTTCATGAGCCAAACTGAAAAGAACGGAGAACTCTAATAATCAACAGGAACCCCCCCCTCCCATCCTGCTCTCATCTCATTTCACCTTCGTGAAATTAGGTATTTCCTATTTGCTGTTCACAGAGCCCAAGAGTTGCTGGTCAGATGTCAGGCTCGGCTTGAGTTTTAATTATTTGATTGTGTCACTGACTTCATTTCCTTTAAGAAGAAGATTTTTCTTTCGCTTTTTGGCGCACTTAAACTTACATGGGTACTATTCTCTACATCCACGCTTTGAGGGGATAAAAAATTTTTTTTTAATTCAAACACTTTCCAAAGAAAACGAAGTGGGGTTCCTCTTAACATATACCTCTGTCAATTCCTCCCCCCTCCCCCCGGCCTACAAAGGCAATTTTAACTGCAAAAGAAGTATTCCCCAGCTCTGGACTCAAATATATTATCAAAGGCCAGAGAAGGAGCAAGAATTCAGCTATCTGTGATCTAGAAAATTCCGGCATGTTTATAAAAGCCTGAGTTGAAACTAGAGGGATCGTGGTATGCTTTTCCATCAATATTTCCTCAAGCAAAAAGTTAGGCCACACACCCAGAGCTGCCAGATATGGGAAACCTCGTGGCTATTCTGAATTAAGCCGACGGATTCCCTTCCCTTCAAACCACTAAATTGTCCCACAGATAGGCCCCTCTTTCCTGCAAGCTTAAAGAGCAGAGCTATGGCTTTTATTTATTTACTATTATTATTTTTGTTATTCTTTATTTTCTGTGTTTTAAAAAAACTGGGAAGTAAAAAGAGCGCTTCTCCGTCATCACTGAGAAGGTCCTACTTTCGGGCTGTCCGTTTTGGAAACAGTTTGCCATAGTCCAGGGGCTTCGCCTCTGACCCCGCACGTCCGCGCGCACCTGCCTTATGAACCGTGCTGAGCTGAGAGCGGACTAACTTTCCCTTGTATACTCTTGGGAAGAAAACGATACAGAAAATCAGAGCTTGATGATTCTGACAAGGATGTTATCGTGTCATTATTATTATCTTCCTGCACTTTTTCTTGAATACAGAAACTGAAATAGAGTCAATGAATATCTACGTGGGCAGCAGATTTCCTAGCTCAGCAACTTTAAGGTGTGCTTCGAACGCATAATGCCAGGGGGTAAAATTCAAGCTCCACGCGAGCAGGTCCCCGGTGCCCGGTGCCGTCCTTCCCAGTATACTGACAGTAACGTAAATACAAGCGGCCTCAGAATACATCTCCGGTCCACAGACTTGATGCGAATTTATACACAACTTCTAAAAGCCACACTGTTTGGTTCACTAGCAGGAGACAAAGTACATTAATAAAGCAAGCTCTACTCAGCTGGCCGTTAGACATACGGAAACCCTGGCAAGCCTCGGAAAGAATATTCTATGGATCTCCTCTCTGGTCATTTCTTCTATTTCCTGCATGAGTTTATTCGGGGTTAGACAGGCATCTCATGGAAAAGCTAGCTACATTATGGGCTGGGTGGTCTTCAGCTAATCAGCAAACGTGCACAGATAAAATAGCAAAGTGGGGAGGCGGGGCTGGCGTGAAAGAACAGGAAATATAAGGAAGAAGAAAAAGAAAGTTCTAGGTACTCAGAAGCCAAACACATCTAAGGGCTAAAAAAAATATATATATATATCCTGAATGTGCTCTGAGTCGCTCTCTGGAGCATATGAATTCTATGGAACCAAAAATATAAAAACCACCCAGAACAGATGACTAAGACAGAAAAGACAGCTTAAAATGTGACAGCCAATGAACTCCGGAATTAAAAGCAATTATTACTCAGAGTTCTAGAGATTTCTTACGAAAGGTGAATGAAGACAAACGTATATAAAATGCAAGTAGAGCCCTCGGATGCAAGCTGCCCAGAGAGAAGAAGCCCCAAGAAAATGTCAAATGCACTCTTGCTCACCAACCAGCCCATAGTCTGAGAATTTATACCCTCTTTTTTCTTCCTTATTTTTTTTTTTACCTTAAAAAAAAAAGTCCAGTTATAAGGATGGTACCATGACTTATTTTAACAAGAAAGTTATTGTTGTTAGTTTTGTTTCTTTTCCTTTCTTTCTTTCTTTCTCTTTCTTTTTTTTTTTTTTTTTTTTTTTTTTTTTTTTTTTTTTTTTACTAAGACCAGGTTTGAGTGATTCAAAACATTCTTTTGTGGTGCGATCATATTCATTCTGCACTAACACCTCCAGCCATTTTTTTTTCAAACACTTGTTCTGATACGTTCAAACATCTTGATGTTTAGGTTGGGGAAGCTGAGTTGTTGTTTATGAGTTATCTCCAGTGCTCAGATATCCGGCAGCTTTTTCCTAGGAAGTTAGCTTTGCACATGAGAGAAAGGAAAAAAAAAATACCCAAGTGCATGGGGACAAGTGGGGGGAGGTTGAGAACACTGGAGAAGGGGGCAAAGATCAGAAGGAATAAAACGGGGAGACCGAGGATTGCCAAAAATTAAAGTCACGTGGGCCCCTCCATCCCTAGAAAGTTTTTCCTTCTTCTGAAAATGATGTGAAAGGTGTTGAGTTGCACTAAAATCTGATGGAGTTGACAAATAATTCTTTAAAAAGAATACCGAGGATTTGTTTCTCCTGTCCCCTCCCCCCCACACTTAGAATTTGATGGATGCAGCTTTATCCACTCATCTGCATGGGGAAATTCCCCTCCCCCACTCTGTGCTTGGTGAATGTCATCACCACAAAAAGCATTTTGATCTCTTGACTGTGGTTAGGGCTATCATTTGCCAAGCCTGCTTCTATTTGTCCGTTAGATACACTTGCTATTCCATCCGAGCCTGAGGTTCCAAAGACAAGTTCACAAATGAAATTCTCCTGCTAATTTTCCTCATAAATTGCTCAAGTATTCCTAAGGGTCAAGACATTTGAGAAAGAAAGAAGGAGGGGATTAAAAACCGTCACCCTCCCGGTAGAAGTTCAAAGGGGAAATAAGAACAAATGTTACATGAGACCAAGAGGCAAGACAGGAATCACAGGGCTTTTCCCAAAGGCATGAGCTGTGGAAAGTCTTCAATCCTTAAGACCAGGAAAGAAGAAAAACTCAGCTAGACTCAGTGGCTGCTGCTAGTGAAATTCAGCGAATGGGCCCCAACGATCTTAAAGCATGGGCACAGGAGACCCCTCCGTGGCAATGAACCTGTGCTCACTTCCTAGGGAGGGGGGAGTCTGCCGCCTAGGGATGTGTTCTAGGTGGTTCCTGGTTCATGCATCTGCACATAACACCTCTCCGTCTGTGGCACAGCCATTATCAATGAATCTGAACTCAGTTGCCCTGGTTCCCTCTCATTCTATTTGTAAACACGTTAGAGATTTGATAACCAAAAAGCCAGCATCCTTAAAAATCTGGTAAGTGACTTAGGAAATGTGAAAGGGAAAGAGAGAGTGAGCGAGCTTTTCTGTATATCTAATTTGAGAAAAGAAAAAGGGGGCAGGGGGGAAAGGATCCCAAGCAAGCTGACATGATTTTGAGCTGTCCTGCCAATTTCCTGCAGAAAGCTCTCCTTCCTGAAGAGAGGAAATTAAAAACACACAATGGCTCGTGCTGGATCAGTGTTTCTGGAGAACTCACCAGCCTTCGCTTGGGCTTGATGAGGGGTCGGTTCTGTCCGTTCATTTTGTGGTAGAGCCCACAGGCGTTGCAGAGGTAATGCCCAGTGCCATCCCGCCGCCACAGCGGGGTTGAGGTGGCCCCGCAGTTCACACACTCCCTGCCTTCTGGAAACAAGACCACACATAAGTCACTTATGGAAGGAACACTGACAGCACTCAGAAGGAGGGAATGAAAGCAAAATTGGGAACTTTTTTTTTCTCCTCTCTGCTCCCTCTGTTGGGGAACTTTCCCACCACCTCCCCCTATCTTCCCCCCACCGCCTCCCTTAATATGGCTCCCGAGTGGGGAAGAGTCACCCTCTGGCCCGGTCAAGGCTTCACCATTCCCGTACACCGTTCAGCTCCCGCCCCATGCAGAGGCTCATGAATAAACAGCAGCAGAACCTTGCTCTGGGCCTGCCTGACTTGATGGGGAAGATCGAGCCCGGCCAAGAAAGAAGGCAAATTGCAACTTGAAATAGTGCCCTGAGAAAATTCTAAGTCCTGGACTGTGGCAAAGCAAAACATTCCACTCGGTTCCCTCAAAGGAAAACAAAGGGGTCTGTCTATCGAGATCAATTAAATCCTGACAATTAGGATGGGGAAAAAGGAAAGATTAATCAATGGCTAGATACAGAAACAGATAATAAATCAATGAATAGATTGATCCATTGGCTGATTGATTTTGAGGACCCAAGGCTTTAGATTTTACTTCCAATAAAACTGGAAATGTCCTCAGCTGGCAAATAATAGATGAAGACCCCGTGGGGTCCCCTCATTCCCCCATCACCTTTTCTCTTTCTAGAAGAGGCCAAGGTTTTCTGTAATTTGCCAGCCACTGTGACCCACACAGAAGGCGAAGTATGACCCCAGCTGGACCAGGCCAGGAGGTGTTGGAGGGAAATACCCCTGGAGATGCTGGCGGGAGGAAAGGGCTGGAAGGAGCAGCATGAGGGGCAGATCAGGAGAACAGCCAATTTAAGAGACGGAGGGGGGCGGCCTCTGGACAGCTCACTAACCAAGGCCTTCCTGCAGTTGCTCTTTTTCAAAAAAACAAACAAACAAAATAAACAAAAAAACCGGCCAGGCCGGTTCACTCCAGGGGCAGGAGAGTGACCCAGACCCATCTCCGGAGGGAAAGCTCCTGGAGAGAATCCCTCAAAATACCATTTTAGGACCACGGGGCAGTTTGCTCACTGATTTCTTTCCAACTTCTGTGGGAGAAGGAAAGGGAGGACCGTTTCTGGGAGAACCTGCCCAGCTCTTGGGGGGCCTCATCCTCCTGGCGGGCATGTACCAGCATCTCTGCCAACCAAGCCAGACTGGGAGGAGCTCCCCCCTCCCACCCCACCCCTGCCCGACCCTGCAAAAGCCAGTAGCCCCACTGAAGCTGGTCTCCCAAGAGGAGGAGTCGGGAGAGGGTTTCGCTTTCTCTGGGGTTGCTAGGAGGGAGGTTTGGGAGGATGGCAGGGGACAAGATGAGCCCCTAAAGGTTGTTTCGTTTTCTGAGCTTGATCGGCTAATTCCAAACTACCAGGAAGCCAGGGTGGAAGAAGAGAGCGGGGCAGGCTGCTTGGGAATCTGGAGGACTCCCTACACCGGGAGAACAAGGCTGACTTGGGGGCCTGGGCCCTGTTTGGCCTTTGGAAATCCCTAGGCCAAGTATGAAGGACGTGGGGGGCGGTCACACCTGTAAGCCTGTTGTTTTTTTTTTTTTCCTCCAGGGACAGGTTCTAGGGAAGGAAAGAGACTTTCAGAAATGGAGGGTTTTGCCTGACATTGGAGCTCATAATGGTGCTGACTAGTTTTTGTCCACTTTCCTTTTTCAAAAAAAAAAAAAAAAGATGATGATGAAGAATGTAAGAAGTTAAGGAAAATGTTTATATATATATATCGTCTGTCAAATTCCAAAAAGCTGTTCAACCCAGGGTCTACACAGAGCCTCCCACGAGCCACTGGCGTTACCCACAAACTCAGGCGCTGCTGAGCCAGGAGCACGTGTCCAGGTGCAATATCTACCGGTCCTCAGAAAGGCTGGGGACCAAATTGCATGGACACCTTCCACTGGAGTCAGAAGCCTGTGGCCTGGCTGGCGGGACGAGGGGGAGGCACGGAGGAAGGAGAAGAGGGCAAGTGTGCGAGGAGGCGCCTGCTGCAGCCCAGCCAGGAGGCGGGCAGGCCGGGCAGTCCCCGTGCCCACGCAGGCACCAGGTCAGCCCCTTCTGGGGGCAGCAACACCGGCCTGTGCTGGCCTGGGGGGGGGACTCAGGCCCACTCCCCATGGGGCCGAGACAGGGGCCTCTCGGGCCCCTGCCACTCTGTCCCTTGCCTGCTGGGCAGGGAGGGCTGGGCGAGGTGTCGCCGGCCCCCTCCTCCCTGGCGTCCCGCAGCTGGGCTGGGGTGGAGTCCCCGCGGCGGCGGGCGTGGGGCCCGCAGCCTGGCTCCTAGGCACCCGGGGCTGGGGGATCTCCCGGCCTGACGTGAGTAGTCTGATTTCCTTTCCTTTGTCAGCCAGCGGGGAGGATGACAGCTTCCTTTTTAGAGGGACCTTCAGAACTAGCAACGGTTGCCTCTCCAGCCAGGCTCTGCACACTAGAGCAATTTTCTGTCTTGATTCACTCCGCAAGTTTGCGATTGCCTTGTCTGGCTTTTTCTTTCTTTCTTTCTTTCTTTCTTTCTTTTTTTTTTTTCCTTGTCTCATTGTTGCCTCTAGTCTGTGACTTCAGCAAACAACCAATTTTCCTAATGGAGGCCTTGACTGTCTCCTGCTTTCTTTCCCTCTCCTCGCTCACTGCCTGGTGTGAGCTGCTCAGACAGCTCTCTCTCTTAGGTGACAAGAACCACAGAGCTGCAAGGCCTCCTGACGTTCGACAGCCATTTTCGAACACCCCCCTGGCCTCCAGCTGAAATCCCGAGACCGGGGCTGGATGGAAGGAGTAGGAGCTGGGCCGGAGGCTGCTAAGGGGAAGGTGGGGCAAGATGCCCCCCGTCAGAGGAGGGTGGTGGGGGGCGGGGGCAGTCGAGCAAGGGCCCTTCGCTAAAAAGCTTTGTCTTTTGTTTGCAGAAGGAGACCCAGCACTGACAGCCCGGCGTTAGAAAAGCACGAGGTGCCCTAACCACTGCTTCAACCGTTCCTCCAAAATGCAACAACCCCTCTCTTCTCCCGTCTCTACCTTCAGCAAGTGCATTTGCACAAAGTTCAAAAAGAAAAAAAAAAGCAACCACTAAACCCCAGAGAACTCCCTGAAGAACTGCTGCCATTTCCACCCTCTCTACCCAGAAGGGTCTAGAAACCCTCCTCCCTACTCCCACACTCCCGAAAGTCCCAGCTCCCTGGCTGCCCAGGTGTGCTGCTCTGGGGTTTCTGACTGTGAGAAAGGAATAAGAAGGAGGAAGTAAAAAGCCAAATTGAAATATCTTCTCTCCTCTCCCCACCTACCAAAAAAAATAATAATAATAAATAAAAAGTAAAAAAAACATACATATATATATATATATTTTTCAATAGGTCCATATGTGCTCCTGGTTCTGGTTTAGGGTAACTGCAGCCCTTCCTCCCACCTGCCCACAAATGTTCAGGGGCTTGAAGAAAGAGTGAGAGAAAGGAAAAGACTAGCTGAAGGCCGAGGGTGTGCACACAGAGGGGAGAGAAACCAGAGGCTCTGGAAAAGTCGTTCTGTCCCCTCCCCTACTCAAACCACCACCCCAGCCTCAGATACCATGATATTCCCCCAAAACTTTGCGCTACCAGAAAAGAGAACTTAAAAAAAAAAAATTCCCATCGCTACCTCAAAATGCATCGGTTTGCTCTCTTTGCAATCAGTCCTCAAGCCCTGATCTAATCCCGGCTTTCCTGAGCCAAACTGAACCCCATTTCTCTGGAACCCTCCACTCCACGCCCAAGCCCAGCCCCCGGCAAGGCAGCCTGGCCACTTTCCTCCGCCTGTTCTCCCTTCCTCTTGCTTTCTCTTTGACTCCACCAGCGAGCCTACCTCCCTCTCCCTCAGCCGACTTTCATGTACTGAACATGCAGGTCTGAGTTCTTCTGTCAGCCTAACCGCATCCGGACTCTATTAAAGTTCCTGGCGCGGGATAAACAATGTAACTGTCGCGTGCAGCAGTCTGAAAATAATTGGATTAGCTAAAACATATCAACTAAATAGAGACAGTCCTGCCCAGGCAGTCGGAGTGAATGTCACCCTGGAAAAAACCCCTGAAAACTGATCTCATGGTCACTGGGCTCCCAGAGCCCTCCCTCGGAAGTTTTTCAAACCCGGGTTTTGCAAGCCCGGTTGCAAGGCTGCTCGTCCCACCCATAAGAGACAAGTGATTTTCACCACTTCTTTGTATATAAGAACGCTATAGACAGCGGCAGAGGTGAGACGTTGGAATGAGTCAGGACAGACAGACCCACCCCGAAATGGACCCACCCAAGGAGACAGAACAATCTTCGAAAAATCATCTTTTAAACTATAGCTGAACCACATCTGAGAGAATCCCAAGGTCTCTCAACTACTCGGTTAGAAGCAACGTTGGCGATGTATTATTTTATTTTGAAAGCCAAAATATGTTGTGTGGGTTTGGTGGTGGTGGTGTCGTTTTTGTTTTTGTTTTTTTCAAAGCAAGCGTCTACAGCCAGAGAAAAAAGATGCAGCTCGCTTTTAGACAGGGGGTGCTTTTTTTGAGAGAGGATGAGCAGAGAAAGCGGAGATCCGCACCTAGGGAATGTCGTTCCGTCCTTCCTACCTCCTGTGGCTTCAGATCAGTGGAGGAATAGGTCCTAAGACACCTTCCTGCCCCTGCCTGTGTGCCACCACAGCTAACTGGCCCCCTGGACAATTGATTTGCACTCCAGTTTCCCCAGGGCAGAGCCCACGTCTCTCCCAGAACTGAGGGTGACAGCCCCTTTTTCTACGCAAAGAATATGTGAGCTGCTTTTGCCAGGGTCCTGCCCCCCCCCACAAAAATATACACATGCTTTATTTATCCATGTCTGTATAAAGCGCTGTCCTCTGTTGCCTGCATGACCCCCTCTGAGCTGAGCCCAGAGGAACAGGCAGAAGGCCTGCAGAGGCCAGGGGGTCAAAGGAGGGACCTGTGTTTGTTTAGGTTTGAGGAGGTTTCGTTTTAGCATTAAACACTAAAGATTTATTCCCTGGGCTTTCCATTTGGTCTTGGAAACTGACTAAAGGTTACTGGCAGAACCCAAAGGTCCCCAGGCAGGCAGGACAGGGTATTTGTTTTTGTTTGTCTTTTTCCTTCCCCAGCTCATGGTGTGTGGGGGGGTAAATTAGATCCCACTTCCCCTCTGCTCTGAGGACTGGAATGAGATAGGACACACCTCATTCTTTCCCCCCGCTGGAAGAAAGGAAAGAAATCAAATCTCAGAAGGGTCTGGAACACCAGCCAGCTCCCTGGAGGGGCCAGACTGCGGTTCCCTCCTCCCTGCCCTGGATGTAGGAGAAGGGAGAGGTGGGAAGAAGAGGGGGGCGGGGAAGAAGGTTCCTACCTGTGCTGGATCTCGCCTTGGGCCTCGACTTACATCCGAAGCCGGTGGGGGAGCCCCCCAGCAGGCTGCTGGGCGGGAAGAGTCCGGAGCTGTATTCGGGGACGTAGGGCGGGTACGTGGTGATGGGGTGGTGCGCCGACGAGGCGGCCCCTCCCAGGGTGGTCATGCTGCCCCGCGAGTGCGTGGACTCGAGCTTCATGCTGTCGGGCAGCGGCACCTGGTACTTGATGCACTCTTTCTCGTCCTGCCGGCCCGAGCCGGCCGAGCCCGGGGTGGACAGCGACGGGTCCGGGGAGACGTCCTTCGGCGGGGTGGGCGGGAAGGTGAAGAGGTGAGGGCTCGAGTGGCCGGCCGACAGCGAGGAGGACGAGGCCGGGGGGTAGACGGAGAGCGGCCCCGGGGAGCCGTGGTGGATGGACGTCTTGGAGAAGGGGCTGAGGTTCCAGGGCGAAGCGGTGTGGTGGCTGCCCAGAGCTTTGCTGCCGTCCAGCCAGGGCAGGGATCCGTGGAGCAGAGGCGGGCGGCACACCTGACTCCCTGCGCGGGAAGGGGGGATGCAAGAGAGAAAAATGCCGGTGAGAGCCGCTTTGGAGGCCCTCAGACACACCTGAGGTTCTCCCCCTGCCACCCCAGCCTCCCTGCAGAGCAGTCCCAAACACACCTTGGACCTGGGCGCCGGCCCACTCCTTCACCCAGGCTCCCCCAGAGTACCTTGGCCAGCACATACTTAGACCCATGTCTCCCACACGAAGGTCCCATCAAATCCAGCAGAATTAGGGGCCTGTGTCTGACACCCAAGAGGTGCTTGGAGGGAGTGGAGAGAGCCCCTGGGCATATTTGGTCTCTCCAGATACACTTTCTAAATGGCATCCCCTGAGGTCTCTCTCTAGAACCTGACTTGATTTATTGGTTTCCTTCAATGGCCCAGCGTCCCCCATCCCAGACCTAATCCCAGCCAGCCCGATAAGAGTCGGCTGGGAATAATGAGGCCCGATGCTGCGAGCCTGGGCACACAAGGGCTCCCCACCAGAAGACCCGGACCCCAGAGAGAGGCCCCGCTCCCGAGGCCCAGTGCAGGAAGGAGGGTGCTTGTGCTCGGAAGGGAAGAGAGGGAGCGTTTGGGGGTTACTTTCCAGTAACCCTGCTTTAGTGCTTTCTCATAACTGGCAAGGCCTGAAATGGGATTTGCAAGGACATTTTAATTTCCCAGACTGTTGGAGGAAGTTTCCAAGGCTGGACCCTGCCTTTCTCACCGTCCCAAATCCTACAGAAGGAAAATAAAGGAAACCCCATATGTGCCCTCAAAGTTGGGATTGCAGCAGTGCCATAGGTGACTTTTCACCTGCGCCCCTGGACACAAAATTCCTGTGGACGCATATATTTCACTTCTCCACAGAGCACTGGAAATACACAGTTTTCAGACGGCCATAACTCAGACACGTCCATACACCCTGAGAGGGGTGCATGCAAACGACAAGTGCAAATCCACACACTTATTGATCTTTTAATCCACTACCTGCCTCAGCATCTGACATTCTATTTACCCATGAAGAACAATACTGAAACTAAAATCTTGAGAGAGGAAGGGGAGGGGAGGGGGAAGGAGAGTTCTCTGAACGCCAAGGGTCAAGATTCAATGTTATGCAGGAAGTACTATAGTAAATAATATTAAGTCTGCATCTCCGCATTTCCACTGAACCGCTGATCTGCACAGAACAAGGGCAAAGAGCGCCCCATCCGCAGAAACAATTGTTTAAAACCTGGTGACAGCGGGGCGGAGGACGCCTGCTGCAGAGGGGCTCTGTCCTCGGCGCCGACGCAGGCTCTAAGTAGGGGGACCGGGGAAGACCTCAATCGCCCGGACTAAGAGAGACTTACATTTTCCCTGCCTGAGACAGTGCCTCTATTTCTTCTTTAGGAACCCACTTACACTGGAAAGCTGAGAGCTCCCCCCACCCAACTACACAGGGCTGCATTTCTTAACCTTTCAGAACTCGTCTCAACTTTTCAAAGGTGAAAGAGAAAGAAAAAAAGAAGAAAGAAAAGACAATTGGAATCTCTCCCGCATAAGAAAGAAATCCCGGTGGGTCCTAAATCTTTGGGAGCCTAATGGGACTGCTATAGGCCGGAGGAGAGAGAAAGACCAGGGTTTGGGGGAGCAGGCAAGGAGGTAACCTAAAAGCAAAGACGCAGGAAAATTCTGTGCAGCCGGGAACCTAGGAAACTTCAAATTTCTCCCATTTAAGACAGTAGTTTCTCCACCAAAACCCTCAAGTGCCAGCATTCCATTCCCCAGAGCCAAGAGGTAGCCGACCTGCCTAGAAACCGAGTGCACTCGCTTTGGGGAAAGGTCAAAAAACAGGGATGCGAATTGAATTTCTCTCGGGCCTTTCTGAAAATGTGCCGGAAAAAAGAAACTGAGGCACGCTGGCAGAAGCCCCTCCACCCCACTCCACCCCACCCCACCCCGAGAAAGAATACAAGGTAACTGGGGGAGCGAAGCCCTCTTTGAAGGAACCAAGTCCGAGCCGGGTTTGGCCGGGGCCGGCTGCGGGCCCACGCAGCCGTGGCCGCAGAGGCAGCGCCTCGGCCACCGGAGCCCGGCACCCCGGAGGCCCCTGAACCCGCGGCCGCACCGGGAGAGAGGGTTGCAGTCGGGCGCCTGCCAGGTGACCGCCAGGCCCAAGGCACAGCAGCCGCGGAGACGCCTGCTGCGACTTTTTAAAAACACACTCTCGCGGCGAATGAGACTGCTTCCTCGCCCATTTCCGGGCCCCAATTTTTTTAATTGTAGCAAGAACGGCACTTGGGGGCTTTCGCTGGATCTCCCCACCCCCTGGCCCCTCCCCGCCTCCCCGGCCCGGGGGAGCGGCGGCGGCTGGGCGGGGGTCCCCGCACGCGGGGCGGACTCACCGTGGTGGGTCGGAGGATACCTCTGCACCGTGGCCCTCACGGAGTTTCCGTAGTAGGAAGGGACGTGGTTGCCTTGACCGTCGATGTTAAAAAGTACATCCACCTCCTCGGGCAGGGGGTACTGCGCCGGGTCCATGTAGGAGTGGCCGAGGCCCGGGTGGTGCGTGTCCGGGTGCTGCCCGTTGAGGACCGCGGGGTGGTGGTGGCTCACCCAGCGCGGCTGGTCCGCCGTCACCTCCATGGCCCCGGCTGCGCTCGCGCCCTCTCGCCGGGCCCGGAACTAGCGCGCGGAGAGGGAGGGCGGTCGGGCTGGAGGGTCGGGGGTCTCTGAGGCTCTGCAGGTGCTCCTGCCGTCGGAGGGGCGGGGGTCGTTGAATGATTTGTTTTCAGTGGGGCAATAGGAAAGCTGGGGAGGAAAGGTGAGCAAAGGAGATTTTTTTAAAAAAAATCTTTAAGCAGTAGTTTAGCTAAGAGAAGAGGAGGAAGAAAAAAGAAATTCCAAAAAATAGGTACGGAAGGATAAAGGGGGACCAAATTCTAAAGGGGGGGGAGGGTGAGCGAAGGTGGCTGGAATTCTGCAAGTGAGGCTCTTCTGCACCGGGGCTTCCTCGGCGGCTGCGAGGCTGAGGCTCTCCTCGGGTCACCTGCGAAGGAGAGAAGGGGGAGACCTGGATGAGCTCCTAAGTACCTGAGCACCTGAGTTTATGAAGTGGCACCACCTCCCCGCGAGCCGCCCGGCCCCGCGCCCGCGCACCCAGGACACGCGCACACACGCGCACTCGCGCACGCCTCCTTCCGAGCGAGGCCAACCGGGACGCGGCCGCCCAGGGAACGACTCCCAAGTACATCCCTGGCAGCCCCGCTCTCCCGAGGGCCCTGCACTGACTGAGCGGTTCCAATTCGGCCGACGGCTCGCTCCCCCCGGGGACAGCGATCCCGGGACCTTCCTTCCAGGCCTCTAGCAACTCTCCAAAAGAGGAGGGCTGAGTTTAAAGTGTTTTAAAGTCCTCCCAAATGGAGCAAGAAGAAAAAAAACCAAACTTAAAAAAAAAAAAAAGTTGCCAGTACCAACCTGGGTAGCGAGGAGCAGAGAGGAGGAGGAGGAGGCGTGTGACCTGGGAGAGCAGAAACTGCTCGGTCAGATTGCGTGGCTCGCTCTGTCGCGCGCGCTCTCCGTCTCTCTCTCTTTTCCTCTCTCTCTCTCTCTCTCTCTCTCTCTCTCCCTCTCTCAGTATTTTTTTTTTTACAGGGAATGCATTCTTTCTGAAAGTATCAAGACGGCGCCAGGCAGCTCAGTGTTCGCAGACAGCTGTGGCGCGACGCAACTTAAGGAGGTTCTAGTGTCATCCGCGCCGAGGGGGAGGAGCCTGGCGCTGGCGAGGAGGGGACAGGATCACCAGCACAAGGAAACTGCAACCCAAACCCGCTCCAGGACCTCACCCCCCTGCACCCCTCCGCCCCTGCTCCCGCCCCTCCACTGACCGGAAGGGGGGCGCCGCGGAGGGCCGCCCCGGCGGAGGGGCGGCGGGTCGGGTGGGCAAGGCCCGCTGGGTTTCGGGCGGAGGGGGCGGGCAGGAGGGAATTTGCGCTCTGGCCCTTTAAATGTGCCTCCCGCTCCTGCCAATTCATTCCGGCTCGGTTCATTATTCCGTGCCGGGTAAACTGGCCTGCCCCATTCATAAAGTCTATTTCTACAGGCAGCCTTTCTTTTTCAGACTTTTTTAAATGACCAAACTTGTTTTTAAATTCAATCCAGGGCATTTGGGAGCTTATTGATTTGGCGGTATGTGCATATAAAACTGATCAGAAAAAAAAATTTTTTTTAATGCCAAAGTCCCTTTGAGATTTGCCTCTGGAGAGAATTGCCTAAGAGACAGGAATGGGGCAAGAGGAGTAACCTTTATTGGAATGTCCGTGTTACTTTGGTGGTCGCTGTCAACATTCCCCCCAGCCTTTTGTGTTCACAAGCCCCTCTGGATGGACGTTTCCGCTGTTGCAGCTGTCCCTTCCAGACCTGATATTTGTAATCGATGCGTGCTTCTGACTTGAGTGGCAATAGGGATGGAAGAAAATGAAAGGGAGAGAGAGAGAGACGCTAACTAGCCCCCTGAGTACAGTGAGAGTGATTGCAAAGAAAGAATTCGGGTCTTCGTTCCAGTTACTCAACTTTTTCCTTCACCCCGCCCAGGGCCCTACTTAGTCTGGCTCCCGGCGTTTTTCCCCAGCGGAGGAACCAGCCCCTTCCACCTACCCCCATCCCGGCCGGCGGGCAGGACTGCGGCGACCTTCCCCGGACTCGCTCAGCCGGGCCGGGCCCGGCAGCCCCGGGCGGAGGGGGTGCGGCTCCAGAAGCCCCAGCGAGGGGGCGGGGCGAGAGGGGCGGGGCCCTAAAGGGGCCAATCAGCGGGCGAGGCTGTGGTCGGGCCGCGATTGGCCGGCCCCGCGGGCTCCAACCTTCCCGGCCTCGCTTGGTCCTTTGAGCCACTGCATCCCCTAGCGGCGCCCAGGCTCCTGCAGCAGCCGGTCCCGAAAACGCGGCCGGGGCGAGCAGGGGTCAGGCGGGAAGAGAAGACTCAGGTTCCACCCTCTGCTCACCCCAGGGCAATGTGTACAAGGAGAGTGTGGGTTCCCCCGCAGGCTATCCCACGGATGGTACCAAGAGCTGGATTTGGGGTTTTATTTGAATTGAAGCCATTAGTCCCTCTTCGCTTCTCTCCCCCATAAAATTCCCTACAAATACAAAAAGTCGAAATAGAAGAGACCGTCCCTAAAAGTAAGTTCTGGAGGATTCCTTTCGTGCGGTCAAGGAAAATCACCAATATTCAGCCTAACTTGGTGTGTGTGTTGGGGTGGGGGCGAGAGATGTCTTGTTTCAATACACAATCCTTGTAGAAAGATTAGTAAAATTTATTTGAGAGTAGTGGAAACGTGGGTCCTTCCGATCTTGGGTTTGGAGCTTCTCCTGAGTCTCCGTCATCTTAAATCTGATGTTTGTTAGAAATCAGGGTTGTGTTTCTAGATACGGGACAGGAAGAAAATTCCTAAATTAAACACACGCACCACCGCCCTGCCCCCATGTTTCTCCTGAGCCCATTTAGTTCCCGTTTATTAGGGCGGCCCAGTAAAGAAGCATCGATTTTTCTTTTCGCTCTGACCACTTCTCTCTAGAGCCAGCCAAGCTGCCGGCCTCTGCTCCTGCTCACGGTGCTCTCCAAACCTTTTAATTATTTAGTTTCTGTCTACCATCCACCGGAAACCGCTTCATAAACAAGGACGGACGAGCGTGCACACATTTTTGCTAAAAGTCCCCGAGATTAAGCAGAAGGATGGAAGCGTGGGGGGAGGGATGGAAAGCGCTTCTTGGTGCGTCAGCCCGGGACGAGGCGACGCTAGACCCGGACCCCGGTTCAAAATCACGCGCGGAATCCCAAATGTGGCTTTTTGGTCCGAGACCTGGATGTCAGGGAAAAGAAAAAAGGGAGCCATCCTCGGGAGAAAAAAGCTGCTGACGCCAGAACTTGAAAATGTTAACTTGTGAGCTTAGAACAATTTTAAAAGACAAAGGGAAAATATTTGTGAGAACGAGGCCTTCCGGTGCGGCACCTCTCCGATAACGCACAGAACTTGGGGGGCGGGCATTATTCGTTTTAATTAAAAGCACCGAGTCGGGCTGCGCAGCGATGGAGAGTCCTCCCAGCCCAACCCACCCCCACC
>NC_048232.1:7028855-7072868 GCF_002007445.2 Ailuropoda melanoleuca | reverse complement strand
CCAAAGCTGGGATCCTGGCCTCCTGCAGAGACACCTCAGCGCCCTCCTGCCGCCCTGACGGCCCCCTCCCCAGGAACCCCGGCCCTGGCCTGGTCTAGCGAGTCTCCCCTCCTCCCTGGGAGCAGCCGGCGGAGCGGCGGTGGAGGAAGCGAGGAGACCCAGGAGGATATCGCCGCCGCCGCCGCCGCTGCAGGGCCCCAGGCTCCTGCAGGGCGCGAGGCCTCCCTCGCCAGGGTAAGGGGCTGTCGAACGGCCTGGATGCCTGGGACCCTGGGGGCAAGCATCCCGGAGCCAAGCGAGCGACGGCGCCGCCACCGGCCCCCGCCCCCGAGCCGGGGCCCAGGGCTGTGTGTGGGGCGGCGGGAGCCAGCTTGGCCTATCTGAAACGCCAGGCCTCGAGGCGGCTGCTTTAGGCGTCAAGTTGAGTGGGGTGTGTGTGCCCTCTTGGGGAAAGGGTAAGAAATGGAGCCTAACTTTCTCTTCTTGGTTGGGGTAAACTGGGACCCACACACACCCCCAGACACATGCCCAAGTACAGGTCCCTCCCACCCGACCTCCCGGGACTGCGGAGGCTCAGTCCTGATGGAAGTGGGACACCCAGTCCCACAAAGGAACCGGAGCCCGCGGCGCAGAGGGGAGGAGCGTGCCCCCAGGCTCACCCCTGGGGTCGCAGGACCCAGAGAGCGGAGATCCACGCGGCCAGCGCCACCCACCCGAGCCTGGCGACCGGCGCATCCAGGCGAGCTCCGCGGGGCCGAGGTGCCGGGAGAAGCGGCCCCGGGCGCCCGCACGCTGCCCGCGGGGGATAACCAGAGAGCCGAGCCTCGGGGTCTAAGTCATAAAGTTACTAATCCGGCGCAGGGGGAGTGAGCGTGCTTCGGGCCGCCTGGGGCGGTCATTTGAGCGTGTTTACTTAAGGACTTTGCAAGCGGAGCGCGCGCGAAATAGTCGGATTTCCAGCGAGGCAGCAAATATTTGCAGGCAGGAGAAAGAAGCGGAGCCGGGCCGCGACGCCGCGTCCCTCCCCCCGGAGCCGCGGCGCCGGCCTGGGCGGACCCGGCCGCGCAGTTAAAGACAAAAATGAAGCCGGGAACCTGCGGGGCTGGGGGCAGGGAGGGCGCAGAGCTACAGCGAAGGCCAGAAATTGGAGCGCGGCCCCGAGGCCCTGGCGAGCCGGGGCTGGGGGGAGGAGAAGTCCCTTCCCATTCCAGCTCGATCAATCTTCTTTGGCTGCGATCGGTCAATAAAAATGGTGTGAACCGGCCGTGGTTGCTGTACATCTGGGGAGGAAGTGGGGGCCAGAGGTGCCGAGGCCGGCGCCGGCGCCCCACACCAGCCCGGTTCGCGGCCGGGCGGTCTGAAAGCTTCAGGCTGGCGGCCAGTTTGTCGCCCGGAGCCGAGCGCTGCCCGGCGGGGCCTTTAATTGGGTGTCTCCATTTTAATAGTGGCCATTGTTGGAGCAATTAGCGAGAGACAATAACCGCCAAGAGGCGTTTAATTCCATTCCTTGCGCTGGCTGCGCCCGGCACAGGGGCGCTCTGGAAGAAGAGGCCGGTGGGGAGGATCTGGTTAAGTGCCGGCTCCCTTCCCTGGTGGTTTGGTCTTAGGTGTGGGAGTTCTAATGGAGCAAGCCGAAAGCGGGACGAGAGCAACCGGGTCCTGATCCAGGACCGGGAAACAAGTCCTGGGCCTCGCTAGCCTGGCGGGGGGCCTCTGGGGCCGCCGCGCCTGCTGGCAGCACACGTCCTGGCTGCGACCACTGCGCCGGTCCCCGACGCCTGTTAGAGGGAGAAAAGCAGAGAGGACGGGGACGTGGAAAACAGGCCGCCTTCCTCCTCAGCCCTTGGGCCCCCACCTCCATCACCCAATTTCCTTCCCAATCGGGAAGAGAAGAACCCCCTCTGGCGCGTACACACCTCCCCCTCCTCTGCCTCGGCCCTCGGATTAGGTTACCATGGCCAGGCGAGGATTTTTACTGGTTATGAGAATAGCACAGGTAAAGCTGTATAAACAGCTCGCAGGCTGCCGGGCTGGAGGGTTACGCCGGGGACACGGCCCAAGGCGCCACCGCCGGGCGCGCGCAGCACGGGTGAAATGGCAGGGGAGCCCGCTTGGACGCGGCGCCCCGGGACAGCGCAGGTTAAACACATATTATGTTGGAACCTTCTCTTTCCCGCATGAACTGAAATGCAGAGAGTAGGGAGATAAAGGTGATGAGAAAGAAGCAGGCAGTGAGCATGCCGGCTGTTCTTTCCAAGTGAAACTCTACGAGCAGGGGAATTGGGGAAAAAAGAGAAAAAGGGTACCCCAAAATTCACTGTCAGAGGGCACATGTTGGAGGTGGAAACGTCAAAGGGGAAACCCACGGGTACTCAGGAGAAAAGAGTTCCTCACGCGCAGCTCTCCTCCCGGTTCCCACGCCCACCCGCCTCCGGCCTAGGGTCTACCTGCCCTGGGAAATGAGCCGTCGCTTTGGGGGTGGTAGGTGGTTTGATTTACTTTTTTTTTTTTTTTTTTTTTTTTTTTTTTTTTTTTGCTTATTCATCTATCAGTGTTTAAAACTCGGAAGGAAACCCGCCCAGGCCAGGAGGAGCAGCGAGAGATGCGTGGAGAGTCAAAGAGAGAGGAGATGCCTCCTGAGATTTCCCCCTCCTGCTCCACTCCCCACGCCAGGTTGGGCCCTCCAGCCTCGGGGGATCCTGGCCCTCCCTCTGCTGATGCCCTCTTCTCCTCGGGTGAGGAAAAACCCCGATTGTACCGAGATAAAAATTAGGTAGGTAGGGGTGTAGCGGAAAGGGGGAGGAAGGAGGGAGAGGACAGGGGATTTCTGTTTTCGAGCTTAACAGTGCACAGGTTGGGGGGTGGCACTGGGGGGAGCCCCAGTGTTGGGTAGAAGAAAAAGACTCCCCTGGAGGATGTTTCGGAAGGAATGCAAGTCACCCCGGAGGAAGGGCGCACCTCCCAGCTGCCCCCTCCCTCCTCGCAGTGGGAGCCCTGAGAGAGGAAGAAGGGCTGGAGGGACTCCAGAGGGTCGCATGGTCCCTCCGGGGCCATAGGCCCTTTATTCAGCTAGACTCAGGCTCTCCTCCGGGGGCGTTCTCAGGCCATTCCGCTGAACCATTTGGGGTTCCCTGGGAAGGGGGCGGCCACCGCAGCCAGGAAAGTAGCCGGCAGTGCAAGATTCACCCATGTGAGCTCCAGGCAGGTCCCAGCATTTTTTGGACGAGAAGGGGTGCCCTTGGGCCACCTGCTCCACTCCGCCTGGCATCCCAGCGCCCCGGGTGGGTCTGTCGTCTGCCTTCTCACTGCCCCTGGCCGCCCGGGCTCCGAGCCTCAAAGGCTCGCCTTACGAGACTCTGGCCACTCAAATTTGGCATTACAAGAAGAGGGCTTTATCTTGGAGCTCTTGCGTTTCTACCGCTCTGGATTAGTCGGGAAACTGGGGTGTGTTTGTTCCTGGACAATCGGCAGTGGGCTTCAAGGGAAAGGGGAGTTCGCAACACACAGGGAGAGGGAAAATGGGGGCAGAGGATTTCATTCAGATCAGGAGACCATAGAGGCAAGCTTCTAAAAGTACGAATTGTTCATGTCTTCCTTTGGACACGTGGAGAACCCATCGTAAAATCTGCGAACGTGCGGGGCTCCGAGGTGTGAAGAGGACGGCTTCCTGCGTGCGCCCTCCCGGACCCTGGCCACCCGGCCGCCTCTCCCTGCCAGGCCCCTGGCTCGTGCTTGGCTCTCTGCCGTCTGCCACTTCGTGGACCTCAAGCAATTTGTTATATAAAACAAAATAGCAACCACACACATGTGCCTGCCCACCGGCAGCCACGGACGCCCAGGGAGACACCCCCCCCCCCCCCCCCCCCCCCCCCCCNGGGGCACCACATTTCTTTCTCATCCTCCGGCAGCAGCACGGCTGCCACCCCCCTCTAGTCCAGTCTGCCCAGCGACCAGAAGCAAAAAGGGGTTCGCCCTCCAGCTCCGGAGCTTCCCTGGCCTGATCACCACCGTTGTTTAAGCTCTCTCCGGGTCCCCCAACCATGAAGAAGAAGGTGATCAGAAATATTTGGCCCACACACAAAGACATACCACAAAACAAATGCACATTTCTGCCCGAAAAGGCTCAGAGGTGGAGGAGACAAACATCTCAGTACAGCCCAGAAATGATCAGAATAAGCCAGGGCTAGAGAACACTGGGCTTTGGGATTCTGCCCCCACACACCTTATCAGGATTCCTAATTCCCTGCCACCTCCCAGGGTTCCCGGACACAAATCGCCCCAAATTCCGAAAGAGGGGTTCTCAGCCACCCGCCTCCCACATACCTGCCCCTTCCTGAGGCTCTCTCTGTGTGGCCCTGAGCTGCTGGGCGGCCCAACACGGAGGCTCCACCAATGAGTGCCCAGGGGCGCCCACTCCCATCCACTCACTGCACCCCCGACTTACCCCCACCTCATATATCAGCTGCGAAAAGGCAGGGTAGAAATAGCAATAAAAGAAAATGCAGCCTTCCCTGTCTCTGGGCTTTGGGCAGGACCAACTAACCCCAAGCCTGAGTAGCTCCCCCCACACCCCCGGGGGTCTGGCAGAGATTGCTTGTGTGGAATGGAGGATGGGACTGTGGAGATTGTGTACCAAGTGCCGCCCACCCGTGTCCTCTGAACCCAGCTGGGTTCTCAAGCCAGGAACCTTAGGCCTGGCAGGGTGGCTGTCTGGAAGCTGAAAGCTGGACCTCCTCCTTGATCCCATAAGGGAATCAATAATGGGAGCCCCGGGGACCAAACACCCACCTGGGGCTTGGTCTGTCTGACCTGGACGCCATACCCCTTCCCATTCAAATGGGCAGCAAACTATTCCTTTCTTCAGAGTCACACAGAGACGTTTAAAAGTGTTAATGGCAATCCTCCTCCCCACAATCAGCCACTTGGGCCCTGCAAGCATCTCACATCCTGGAAGGAATCTACCGGCCTGACTGGGACTCCCTGCCCCCCAAGCCAGCCACAGGACCAACAGCCTACTCCCCCCTCAACCCCAACACACACACCTTTTCTGCCACAACCACTAAGGGGTGGAGGGCTGCCAATGCTACTTTGTTATTTGCCGCTTTCAAGTTCGTAAGCTCCCATCCATTCCCCCAGTATCCTAGTGAATGTGGGCAACAAGGGAGGAGAAAATAGCCAAGAAACATGGAACCAAACCGACGGAAGATCCTGGGGGGTAGACTCCTTTTCCATCCCTGTCCCTAGACAGAATCTCCCGGGGCCGTTTCCTCAGGCTGCGGACTCCAAGAGGAAGAAAAAGTGTATCAAAGCAACTCTCTATCCAGATTCACTCAAATTCCCATGCATTTTAACAATTTCTGTCTTTGTTGGGAATTGCCTCTGATTGACTGCTTGGAGGTCTGTTGGTCCGATGTTCCAGAAGAAAGTAGAATTCTTGCCCCTTCTGCCCATCCTGCTTCCCACGACACTGGGCATCCTCTCTTACAGGTTGTGGTTTTCTCACTTGATGCAGGGTGCTCCTGGAAGCAAAGGTGCCTCCCGGCCACCAGCTCTCCAGGGGTACCAGATGCCCACACATCTGGACTCCAACTTTATCTCACAGCGCTCAGCTGTTTCTTTAATTATATGCAGAGACAATGAGCCTAAGCACACACTTGTAAGCAGAGGGAAATAAACACGCAATTGCACTCAGACCCTGCAGCCACCTTTGGGAGAAGGCTGAGCTGCTTCTCCCTAATGGGTTCTTTTCCCCAGTCGTCTGCCTCCCTGAAGTGGAAAATGGGTGTCCAGCCCTTCCCAAGCATTCCTACCGTCTCTCATACTTCTGTTTAGTTTTTCTCCACACGCTTAGCTCTACTAGCTCTTTCCTCCAAACAAGGGCAAACACACATGCACACACCATGCTCGCCCAAGGTCATTGCAGAAAGCCAAAGATTGCCAGTGACCAGAAAAAAGCAAGAAAGACTGGGGTCTAGTTCACTTTCTTCCGGAGGCAGCTGTCCCTTCGCAGTCTAGACCTCTTAATTCTCTCCACGTGGAGCAGGGAAAGCAAGTGCAGAGTTAGAAGATAACGATATTTACTGACCTGGGTATCTTGCTCCCGCGGGCCAGCTGTGTTTTATTTTATTTTTTTTCCCCTGGCTTGCCGGAGATCCGAAGGCAGAAATGACAGGCAGACTTGGCCACTCTTGCCGCCGCTGCAGTCCTAACCGCCCCAGCTGCTTACTGCATCTCACGCGGGCTTCCAGCAAGCAGTGAAACCTGGGGGATGTGCATCCTTCCTAGGAACCCCCTCCCTCCGCCTTCTGCTCACTGTAGAGAGCGGAGCTCTTCCGGGTTGCGAAGGGGGAAAGGGAGGGAGGAAAGAAGACTAAGCAAGGAATGGATTTCACCCCCTTTTGCAAACACGCAAACCACACATCAGGGCTGTGTGAAACGGGCAGAGTTGGGGGGGGGAGGGGGGAGACGGCCTGAAATGTGACCAGCCCCTGGCGCCTACACAGCCCACTGTCTGTGGCAGGCATAGAATCAACACTGCAAATGTCATCAGTAGTGTTGACTGGGTTATTACCTACCATAGATAGAAAAGCTTTGGCAGAGTCTCTTCCTCCCATTTTTGGAGCCAGTGGGGACCCAGTGGGAGCGCCTAGAGATACAACCCCTAGCCACCATTAGCAGGGCCTCTGCCCCTCAGGGCTCTCCCTCTCCCTTCTGACTCTTCCTCCTGTTCGTTTATGCCGACGCCTCAAAAATGCCTGTGCTCTGCCTACATCTGTCTTGGGTCCTGGTGTCCCGTGCAAGTGAGGGAAAGCAGAATGGTTGGCGACTGGGCTCTGGGCTTGCTGGTACTCTTTCACCCTCCTCACGGCAGGCATAAAAACGTTGGGAAGTAGGGATATCCGTGCACACACTAAGTAGAGGTTTGGAAGGAGACTCTGTAGGGGTCCCAACTCTTTTCAAGAAGAAAAGAGGGAAATTTACCATCTAGGGGAGTGTGATAAGGGAGCGAGAATCAGAGGTAGCTCCGGGAGTAAAATGTCTGAAGGAACATTATCCCATTAGTCTGCCCACCAGACCCAGCGAACTCCAGCCTTCTCCTGTACCAACTCTATTTCTGCTGGTGGGAGATCAAAATAATCCACGGAGGAGGACATTTGTCACGAATAAATATCTCCAAGAGTAAAATGAAACCCCGTAAACATTGCGGTAGAAAGGTCAGGGTCCGTTCGTTTTGACAGGTAGCGTTTTCCCTTCACAATATTTATACAACAAGAATACGGAGACTGACTTTAAAAAATAAATAAATCTTTGGTTAGAAATACAACAAAATTTCTCCATCGCTGGGCCAGGAAGTTAAGAACTTTCTTGCGCTGGCCCCAGTTCGGTAGTAAGGAGTAGCCCGGCTTCATGCCGCGAAGTGTTTAGGGGTGGTCGTTCCTTAGGGGTGGGTGTTGGGGGAGAACGAGGCACTGGTCAGCAAGGACAGAATGAGGGGCGCAGAGGTGGGGCGCAAACCGAGGAGGGAAGTGGGGAGGGCCAAGGGGTGCGGCGGGAGAGTAAAGCTGGAGCGAGGGCTAGGGAGAGGAGGTCAGAGCGTTCGGGGCTCCCCGAGGGGCTCGCGGCAGCCGCTCAGAGCCCCTGGGCCGCGCCCCACCGCGGAGATGCCTGCGCCCTCCGCTCCGCACCGTCGGGGTTCCGGGTCCTAGCCGAGGGAAGGGGCGGAGGGGCTTCTCATTTGCCAGCCGGGCCAGGAGAGGAGAAGGGGTCTCCCTGCCACTGAGGGAGCCCCGAAGCCCACCTGGCGTCACGAAGTCAGCCCCTCCCCGCCCCCCTGCCCGCTCCCTCCCGCCTTCCGCCACCCAGCGGCGGAGCCAAGTTCTTGGGCGCCGGGACGCGGAGTCGGCAGGGCTGCGCGTCGCCAGGACGTAAGAGAGAAGGTCACTCGCTCGACAGCTTTCACCAGACCTGTTGCCCCGGCCCCTTCCAGGGGGCGACGGGGGCTGTGCCGGGAGGGCCGCGGCCGGCGGCGAGCGGAGGGTGGCGGGGGTTCCGGAGCCCCGCAGGCTCCCCAGACCACCTTGCTCGTCCTCGAGCGCTGCCTCGTGGGGGCATAGGGCCGCTGGGCCCCGGGAGACGGCGACAGTTGTCTCCCTGGCCTGGGTGTTAGCTGTACCCCGACTGGCGGTCCACCAGCCCCGTGGGGCCCTTCGCGTCTCCCAGCAAGCTCCCCTCCTCTCCCCCCTCCCCCGCCGCGGCTGCGCTGCCCACGGGCAAGCCTCTCCCGCTCAGCGCCGGCATCCCGCCCGGCACCCCCTGGGACCCAAGGCTGGCTCCCGCTCCCCGCTCCTCGAGTCCCTCTCCGCCACCCCTCCCACCCACGCCCTCGCCGCCCTGTCCCCGGCGCGCGCCTGCGACCCGCCGCCCGGTTCCGGCAGGTCTGGCGGCCCCTCTCCCCCGTTCCTTTTCTGCTGACGCGGGCACTTGCTAGACTCCAGGTCTAAAGTGACGCTTGGGTCAGGGACTGAGAAATCTGATCGCATACTCCGCTCCTCCATCACCCCAATACCGTCTTTAGCAAAGGAAGGCTTAAATTAAGGAAATTCGGCCGCCGAAGACACTCGGGCGTAAAAGGACTTAATGAAAATGTAGCTGATTTTCAGGTTAATGGCCAGGCAGAGCACGATTCAGAGAGATGCCAGCTGGGCATCGCTCGTGGCCGTGATGGACTTAGGGGCGGAACCTGCTGCTAATTGGGGATGCAAGGGCGAATTCTTCCGGGAGGGTTGGGGGCGATTTGATGCTGGGGGGTGGAGGGGGTGAAGAAAGGAGAGAATTTATCCTGAGAAGCAAACAGTGCGGGAAAGGCGCTGGTCGTTCCGTCAGACGCTGGAGATTGATTCTTGATTCGTGGACACCGGCCCCTGCACACTGTCAAGATGTTGCTTAGTGAAGCTACAAGTCGCTTTCTGAATTTTAAAAGCTACCGCTCTGGCTCGCTGATTCGCGGTTCAGGTCTCTCTGTGCGTGTGTATATACCTGTGTGTGCAAGAGAGCAAAAGCACCCTCCGTTTTTCAGGGGCGCTGTGTGCAATGCTGGGGAGCAGCGGACCCCAGGTGCTCAAGAGCCTGTCCATGCTGGCAAGTCTGAGGGGACGGGGTGGTTCCACTCCCAAGATCTCAGGACTCTCAAGGACCCTTTTCATTGAGGAGTGTTTGTCTGGTACAGAAGGCAAGGACCCAGCTCTCCGCTACCCAGTCACATTGAGGGGGGGGTCCTCATCTATTGCCTGTACCCCTGGCCCACACACCCTGCTGCTGGCTTCCCTAATACCTTTTCCCCTTCCCTGGAGCACCCACCACCGGCTTCTGAACCCCTTAACCTTGGGCAACCGATCATCCTTCCCTGGGCCGGGATTCAGAGGCTGAACCTAGTAGAGAAGTGTTCTGAGGCTCCTGGGCCTGGGGACAGAGCCTGGTTTGGGATGCTCCCAGGAGGCAATCACAACATCCCAACTGGCACGAGCATCAACTGCTTTAAATCCTGTGGTGTGTTGGGCCACAATTCCTACGGCTAAGGCATTTGATTGGATTTTAAATATAAAAGGAAGTCACTGGGCCTGTGGGGGTAGAAGATGGTTCAGTAAATGACTGATGATAATGGAAACACTGTGTCCCAGATCTCTGCGATGGCCACACAGATAGGAAGTTCGCCTGTTGGATAAAGAAAAAGGAGACCCTGTAGGGAGAAATAATCGCTAGCGGAATCTCCAATCTTTCTAAGAATGTGTGACCACTTATGGCTGCTCTAAGCAGGGCTGGGGAAAGTGTATTTATTCTTACCGGTTTTCCACATCCCATTTCTTTCCCCTAAAACACAGGTAATATTTTTCTTTCTGCCTATCGATCCTCAGCATCAGCCCCTTTCAATTTTTCTACCTTCCTGGATAGACCCTCAGCTCGGTTTAGTGCTTTCCCATGCGCTCTCTACCAGATGAAAACACACACTTAAGTACTCACCTGGTTTTAAAAATTCTCGCCTTTCAACTCCACCCATTGAGATTTGTTTCATTATAAATGTGTAGGATGGGGGGAATTGGGAGGGCGCAAAGGAGTCGGGGTGAGAAAAACCAGTTCTTTCATTTTTCTTTTCATTTTTTCTATCAGAACATTTTTATTAAACTCCACTTTTAGGTCTGTGACTTTGCCTATGTTTCCATGACCACTGGGGGGGGGTGGGGTTGGGGGAGTGAGCGGTACAGGACTGCGTGGTGGGGGCCTGGGTGGTGAGGAACCAGGGACATCTCAAATAAAAGTTTCACAAAGCAGTGACTGGAAATTAAAAAAAAAAAAAATCAGACCTATTCCACCCAAGCACCCTAAATAAATAGCCCCGTTTGCAAATTCCTATCAATTATTATGTGATGGGAAAAAATCCTATCTGAAAATAAAGCACGTGGACGTGGAGAATTTTAATTAAATCTTACTGTGGATATAATAACATGGAAGTGATTTTTCATTCGGCGCTTGCCTGCTCACCAGTGTTTTATGGCGTTTTCTTGCCTCTGACTTTATTTTAAAATATTAGACGAGGTGGAGAATTATAAACGACTCTTTCCTTATCTGTACTGCTCACATATCCAGGATCAGAGGAGCTGATTAAGAAAGAAGTCAGAGGCAACGTTGGATTCATAATGATTTGGAATAATGAATCCTTATCTCTGCTTTCCAGATTATCTGCCTTTCAGCTCCCAATGTTTTGTTACATGGGATAATTTATTGCATCTAATACATCACAATGAATCTGATGGTAGAAAGTGATGGCCAGCGTTGTGAAAAGGGGGCCCTTATTTTTTATCCTGGGGCAATGAAACTGCTTTTTGCAGTTTTTAATTGGGAAAATATAAGGTAGATCTGATAAAAAAAAAAAAAAAAGAGCTGGGTATAATCTTGCCTGCTCGTGCCTTACCACGCGGCTCTTTAATTAGTGTGTCAATTTCAGGCTGAAATTAACAAGATCGACCTGAAACCAGCGCTTAGTTTCTCCCCAGCCCGGAGATTCTAATTTTTAACATGATTTATTTTTATGAAAAAGGAGATAATTAATCATAAACACTGACTAAAGCACAGAGCCAAGTTAAGATAAAATACCATTTGCATCTTTATATAGAAAGATACCAATAACGTTAATTTTTCTGAGATTTCCTCTCTCCTCACCATCTCCTGTCCCCACACAGCTCCCACCCTGACCGCCGCCCACTCCAGCCCCATTCCAAGTAAACAAGAAAAAAAGAAAATCAATTCCAGTTTTCTCTTATTCATTGCTCTCTTTTTAAAAGTGCATATATATTTATTTATATAGTCAGCTCTTCTGGCTTTGTCTGTCAACCCATGCAGAATGTGCATAGGGTTCCCCCCACCAGCAGAGTGGTGGATGGATCTGCCTGTTCTCCCAGATCCCCCCTGCACCTACCCTCATCATCTTCCCTCCATTTTAGAGTTGGAAAGAAGAGGACACACATCTCATTTAATGGTTAATTAGTTACGATAATTGGCATTTTTGTTTCTTTTGTATTTTTCCCTAACGCCAAAGGAACAAAAGCCATCTAAACGCAACAGGCTTTACACTCTGCCTCTTTCAGGGTGGATTGAATCCCAGGCTATACCCGGAGTCCCCTCCCAACAACAGACAACATTAGCAACCTCTCGGCTTCAGGAAGTAAAAGGGGCAGGAGTCATTGGTAATTTGCTCTTTAAGCTTGTGCCTGTTGATTACTTTCTGGTTGCTTGGATTAAACAATCATTGCAAATATGCAAACCAGTGAGAGGAGATTTATACATATTCGCTCTCCAATTGCTCCTCCTGACGTCAGATCATAATTTCTTGGTAATTGGATGGATGGCATGTACCCAAATAACACTCACGTATGAAATTCTCTAGGTTTCTCTAGGTTGCGGTAGATTTTGCACTCGGAGGTGGGGCGGAGGGCCAGGATTTTATTTTATTTTTTTTTAAGAGTTTTTTCAGTTCACTATAGTCTTGATTGTCTCCCTTCCTCCCCACACTTGGGGACATTTACTTCTGAAGTGTGACGATGTGGTTTTGTTTCCTGGGAATGTCATTTCCCAGACAGTTCTAGAGTGGGTTGAAGAATGTTGAACACGGGTGGTCACGATGAAGGAAGTGGGGGTGCAGTTAGGGCAGAAGCAGGGGTGAAGTTCTATATGAGCCGTCTCCACTTGTCCTCTGCTCCAACCTACAAGACTCCTGGTCAGTCACCGCTTTCCACCATTCAGCTTTCCTCTCCTGGGATCACCTAGGTTCCCAGCTATCTGGAGTTCAAGTGCCAATTCCTGAGCCGGTCCCACACCTAGGCAGCAAGATCATTACAGATTTTAAAAACTTGCATCTTGATGATAAAGACACTTCAGGTTTTAGGTGGTAGTAGAGAGGGAGAGACCTGATTTTCGGGGAATACTCTCCTTTTATCTTTCAGTTCACTTTGGCCTTACCACAGTGCATTTCAGATGTCTAGCTCCAATTTTGTATTAAATATCGAATGACTTCCCTCTCCTGCCTCTCTCTTCTCTCCCTCTCCTTCTCTTCTTCACCCCTACCCCTTCTTCCTTTTCCTCTCTTCCTCTCTTCCCTCTCTTTAGGACACATCACTCCAAGAATTTCAAGTATCAATTATAAGTAATATTAATTTCTCAGGCCCAACCAGTGAAGTGCAGATGATCTGATAGGAGTATAAAAACGGTGCTTCCCTAGATGAAACAGACCAATGGAGCCTACTGGGCCATTTCCCATGCCCAGATGAACATTCAATTTTCCGGCATTATCTCCGCACTTAAACTTGCGTGCTCCATTTCTGTGCCAAGATAAATTTGCATAATATTTGCAGCTGTAATTAGCTGATGAGCATCTCCCAGCCTCCCCTTTTGTCTCTCTCTGCATTTGGTCTTTCACCGATGCCACATTTGATCTTTAATATTACAGGATTCCCGATAGAGGATTGCATATCTTATCTTCTTGGCTCC
Organism: Ailuropoda melanoleuca; assembly: GCF_002007445.2. Classification (NCBI taxonomy): domain Eukaryota; kingdom Metazoa; phylum Chordata; class Mammalia; order Carnivora; family Ursidae; genus Ailuropoda; species Ailuropoda melanoleuca. The sequence goes on along the minus strand of NC_048232.1, from coordinate 7,059,830 downwards.
AAAATCTTTTAAGAAGGAGGGAGAAAGAGAGGGGGGTTGGGGAAAAGCGTGAGTGAGGAGAATGAAGCTTCACTAATCAGAGTTTGAACAGGTTACGACGGAAGAAGCTAGAGGTAGCGACAGAACGAATAAGAGAAATGAAGAATTATGGTGGGTGGGGGTGAGGAGAGGTGGGACCAGCCTCTTGGAAAGGGGAGAGTCTGGAATCAGCGGGTTATGATTGACAGAATTCGGGAGCGGGGTTGTAGGATGTCGGGCTGGAGATCTGGAACATGGCTGAGGTTGGGGGAGAGTGGTGAGTGGCCAGCCTCAACTCTGTGGCCCTTCCTCCCTCCTGGGAAAAAACAAAGGGGTCGCTGCCCGGGCTCCAAGGGAGACGATCAGTGGGGTAGATCCCCTTAAGCAGAAACTGGAACTTTTGAAACCAGGTGACTCTCTTATCTACTCATCTGGTCGTCTCTCCTTAATAGAGAGCACAGAGCCCCTGAATCTCTAATATGCTAGACAGTTGCATGCTGCCCATTGCTGTTTAAAAGAAATAAAAGTCCCCCCACACAGAAAAGAAGGAAAAGAACATGGAGAGAGAGAGAGAGAGAGACAGAGGGAAAGGAAAAGCAGGAAGACGCAAGGGTCTAGAAAAAGAGGAGACAGGGGAGTTGGTCCTAGCAAACAGTGTCGCCTGTAGAAGTGGAGCAAAACCAGCAAAGTGTCCCCCTAGCCTCCTCCTGGTTCTTACTGTTGGATTACTTTTCTTCAACGAAGTTTTCTGACCTGGGGGGAGGGGGCGGCAGGGGAAGGGAAGGCGCATTAGAGGAGCCACTGGTTGAATGAGTATTTGTGGGAATCCGGAGGGCTAGAAAGAGAAGGGAAAGGAAAGATGGAGAAGGAGGAAAAAAAGAAGACGAGAAAGAGTCGATTTTCATGCCAATCTTTGGAACAAATAGCTAACATTTAGCGTTTACACCCGCACTGGCGGCGCCCTGGCGCTCCGAGGACCCGGAGCCGGGCTAAAATGTCCCGAAAGCCTTTGGAGAAAACGAGTTTCCAGCTATCAGGTTCTCCCCATCTCCCCCCCTTCCACGGGGCTTCGGTTTCAGGCTGGACTTGTCCAATGTCTGCGTTACCGCTGCGAGCTCCTAAATGAGTGTCAAGGAGGCAAATATCAAATAGCGCCGGGGTCAAGGCGGTTTAGTTAACCGTGCAGGGCGCTCAGGACTCGAAGCTTGTGTGGGACTCGCAGGGGAGCGAGGCCGGCGGAGCGAGGCTGGGCGGGCGGATGGAGGGATGGGTGGATGGAATGTTGGAGAGGACACCCAGACACAGGTGGGCTGAGCGCGCCTCCACACACCTCCTCGCCCTCTCAGGGCCAAGAAAGGCTCTTGGTTTGAGAAAAGTTTCTTGCAACTTTTTTTTTTTTTTTTTTTTTTTTTTTTTAATGAGGCCAGTTTTATAAAGGGAAGTTGAGAAGTTGGGCTCTGGTCCCGGCCCTGTCAATGTGTGCCTTTAGTAATTGTTCATTAACTCAAGGCCTCAGTTTCCCCATTGAGGGTGATGGCCAAGGTCCCTTCCTGCAGGGAAAAAAGAGCAGTTTGTGGGCCCGGGGCGGTTAATCGCGAATGGAGGGTGCCTCGGTGACCGGCTCTGCAGCCCCAGTGCGCCCCGGGGACCCTGGTACCGCCCCCAGCTTGGCCCACAGGCGCTGGCCAGACAGACTTCCAGAAGAGTGAGCCCAAATCCTCCTTAACTCGAGCACTGTGGGGCTCCCCCAGAGCCCAGAGCTCGGTGGCCGGGAGCAGCAGCGACTATCCTGGGGTCACCGTCCAGCGTCCCCTCCTGCAGCCCACCCAAGTTCCTGCGGCGCTGTCTGTCCTCCGGGTCTTGTGTCTCTTAAGTGTTTCCAAAGGAGAACATCTTTGCTGGAGGGGAAGGTGGGGGGGCCGGAGCGGCTTGAGGTTGCTCTCAAAATTCCTGACTCAAGCCCGAGAGAGGAAGTCCCGGCAGAAGCAGCCTCTGGGCCGAGAGCGGGGACCGCGCGTGGTGTTAGAAATCGATTAACCAAGGCCCGCTGTGTGGCAGTTAGGGTGTCTTTTTCCTTCATTTTTTGATCGGGGTTTCACCGAGGTCACGCAGGGTCTGCGTGCGTGGGCGTTTCAGCCCCCGCTCTGCCGTGGGGTGGGGGTGGGGTTCACGGGTGGGGCGGGGGGTGCGGCCGACCCTGCGGCTTATTTCCCCCCATGCTGAGTCGGAAATGGAGTGGAGGCAGTAGGCGGCCGGCCAGAGGTTGCTTCGAAGGCTGCTGCTCAGGCCGCTGGACTGGGACCCAGGTCCGCACTATTCTACCCGGCCCTCGGCCCCCCAGGCCCCCACTCCTCGAGCGCGGCTGGGGTGCGTCCCAGGCCCAGCTCCAGGCCCCAGGCCTCTCGTCCGGTGCGCGTGAGACTGCGGAGTGTGTGTGGGGGTGTCTGTGCGCCACGCCAGAGGGGCAGCGGGGTGGGGGACAAGGTGCGGAGGTTGGGAGTGGGGGGAACACAAGAGCCAGGTGCCCGAACCTCGCGGGGTGGGCTGGGGGGCCCTGTCTTCCTAAATAACCCTCTTTTGGTGAGTCTTTCCCTTCCCTCAGTGTAATTCTCAATGATAGTCATGAAGACTAATCACGATGCTACTTTTCCTCTTCTTTCTCAAATTAAAAAAAAGGGGAAAAAAAAAACACCGCAGCCGACTCCGCCAGCGTTCGGGTTCCGGAGAAATTCTCAAATAGAGCAGTGTAATTTCTCAGTTGATTTTGATTGACATACTGTCCCTGGGATCATGTGTTAATCCCTTCTTCACTCAAGCCTTTTCATAACTCATTTCTCTCTTGCTAGATGGGGGCTCTGATGGTTACCGAGGCAACGACGATAGCACTAAGCTATTTCCCTCTCTGCAAGGAGACCATTATTCCGCATGCATAGGCCATTTGCAGCAGAGGTCGTCACAAAGTCATTCACGACACAGCACACGTTTATTAAACTTTTATTCTCTCTTTTCCCCCAACACAGAAACTAGTTTGCACTTGTACCGGGGGTGGCATTGTACCGCTCTGTGTTGGCGGCGACTGCACGGGCAGCGCGGGCCCCACATGGACAATCGTGTCCACGGCGCTCGCCCGCGCTGGGGCCAGGGGTCTCTTCTCGTCCCCATCCCCTAGGGTCTTCTCAGACGCCACCTCTGGGACCTGGAGGGTAAGAGGCAGGAGCAAGGTCGGAAGTGCAGACAGGACCGGGCTTCCCGGGCGCGCCACCCCCGCCACGCCGACTTGGCGAAGGGAGGCTCCTTCTCCGCGTGCCTTGAGGAACTGCCACCTTGTGTCCCCTCTGGGCAGCACCCCTTTCTCCTCTCCAGCCGGGGAGCTGCCTCTCCCCAGGATGCTGGGGACGCCGTGCTGGCCGCCGGGCTCCGAAGAAGCCAGCTGCCGGAGCGCAGGGGGCTTGGGTTTCTCTTCCCATTCCGGCCACGGAAAGGCCTGCAGGCGGCGCACGTTCCGGCCGGTGGCCAGCCCGTCGGCGGCGCTGGGGAAAGCGGGGACTTGGTTCTCAGTCTTCACCCCCTCGGGCCTGGGGTGGGGCTGGTGGGTGCGCTGAGCCCAGGACTGGGAAGTCTGGGCCAAGTCAGTCAAGGACATAACCCAACCCGGAGACTGGTCCAGGTTCCAGCAAGCATGGCGAACATTCTATCCCCAAACTGCAAGGCCACCCACGCCACAGGGCGGATAGGAAGGCCACTGATGGCGAACACTTCGGTTTCCCTCACCTTCTCCCAATTCCTCCCTCTCTCCTTTCCTTCCTTTCTTTTCCTTCACTTTCAGCCTCCAAGCCTTTGTCTTTTTTTTTTTTTCTTGTAATGGGAATGGTGGACCCACTGGGGGCCTAGGGCGGGAGTCTTGGGCTCCAGAGCCTTCTGTGAACTCAACCTGCAAGATGGGGCTCCCACCAGCCTCCTGCCGCAGTGACTGCCTTCGTGGGCTCCTACAGCCCCCAGAGTGCCTGCTTCCCACCGTCCCGCTGCCGGGAGCCTGCCCCAGCCCACAGCCACGGGCATGTCCCCACGGAGGGCTTTCTGGGCCACTCCCATAGCCAGGGGTTGGGGCACCCGCCAGTCAGGACGGGGCCACAGCAGAGTTGGCTGGCTGCTGTGCACACGCGGTGGGGCCCCTGAGCTGGGCAGGGAGACGTGTGCCCTGTGCCGGGGTAAAGGTGAGGGGCTGGGCTCCGAGAGCAGCGGGGGGGGGGGGGGGGGGGGGTGTGCGCCAAGGCTCCAAGGGTCAAGCCTGGGATTGCCTGACAGTCTGTCTCCACCAGCAGGCGGCGATGAAGGCCAGAGGGGACGCCCTTAGAAGGGGACCCCCCACTGTACTCTTTCTAGCGCGTGGTGACGGTGACGCTCTGCTCAACCACAGAGGTGATGTTGCCTGCCCCGTGAGGAACACGCCTGGCTCGAGGCCGACTAGCACCAACAGATCCGTGGGTGGTGGGTCCTCACAGCCCCTTAACAGCACCCCCACTCAGGGGGCAGTGGGACCCCTAGTGCAAGGGAGATCCTGGAGAGAAAGGGAGGAGGGAACTTTCTCTGCAAGTCAGCAGGCTTTTCCTGGTGTCTGCCCTCTCCACACCTACACACCTCCCGCAGGGACATAATCTAGAGAAATTAACCCTCATTCCAGCTCGCCCTCTGCTAGGCCTTCCCAGAGGGGCGTCAGGACGCTGGCATCTGGAGCAGCTGACCGAGGCAAGGCAGGGTGCTGGAGAGGGGCTACGGGGCATGGGGTGCGCTGCCATGACCCCAGTAGAGATCCTTTTTTAATTTTTTAAAAAAGATTTTATTTATTTGACACAGAGAGAGAGAGAGCACAAGTAGGGGAGGGGCAGAGGGAGAAGCAGACCCCCCGCCAAGCAGGGAGCCCGATGTGGGACTCGATCCCAGGACCCTGGGATCATGACCTGAGCCGAAGGCAGATGCTTCACCGACTGAGCCCCCCAGACGCTCCCCAGTAGAGATCCTAAGTGTGGATGTGTGTCAGAGTCCAACTGCGGGGAGAGGGTCGAGGGTAGGAGGAAGCAGAAAGTGGTCTTGGCCTCTCCACTGCAAGGGTCAGAGATCACCTTCCCGACTGTGCCAGGAGATGGATGGAAGGGCAGTCTCAGAGCTGGGTCTGATCCGGGTCTGGCTGAGTGTGGAAGCCAGGCATTTGAGGCGTGGTAGGAGAACGGCCGCAGATCTCCGGGGTGCAGGGGGAAGCTCACCAGTGCCTTGAGCTGCAGGCCAGCTTGTAGTAAGTGGGGGCAAGCACAGCCACGGCGGCTATGGGAGGCTTCACTGACGGTCAGCTTTGGGTCGGACAAGTCTGCCATCCACGCGTTCTAAGGCAGCACATGTCACACCACTCACCTCCAACTGAGCTCTCTTGGGGGAAACTGCTGGCAATCCTGCTCTGGGAGACAGTCCCCCCAGATTACTAAGGGTAACCCATAACAATATTATTATATAATAATAGTAACTGCATCCATCATAACGTCCACGGGCTACAAGATACTGCTCATTAAATACTGAGAACATCCTCTAAGATAGGTTTGTCCTTTCTATACAGGTGATGCGGTCACCTGGCCCGACCCCAGCTCTTGTCATCACTCCACGGACTTCCCTCTCTCCTGCCAGACCTCAGTACCTGGCAAGGATCACCCGCAGAGGTATGAGCATTTTTTTTATCCACTTATCACTCCTTCCTTCCTTTGACATTGTGTTCCCCTAATGAACACCTTGCTAAACTCTGAGACTACAAAGTGGGAAACTTTCTTTGGTAGAAACTTTGGCGGGCAGCGTGGCAAGAGAGACAAGCAAAGAGACCGTTATAGAGGCCGTAAATACTCCAGAAAATGCGTGGCACGTTGGTGCGTGAGCCCAGGGGACGGAATGCCCTTACCACATTGGCAACGCTTGATCTGTGTCTCAGGTGATGTTCAGGAGTTCGTGGGGCAGAGCAGGTGGCAAAGGGCATTCCAGAATGGAGCAGGCAAATTCGGTGGCACAGGGTTGAGGAAGGGGCACAGGGACGTCAATAAACTGAGAAATGAGGCCTGCCCTGGGGGGAGAGCAGTGACAGGGGTCGGGCCCCATGACCATGAAGGGCCTTGAAGGTCAAGCCAAATGGCTTTATGTGGTGGGCCCTGGGGAACCGGGGAGGGTGAATAGAATAAGCGTTTGCCTCCGTATTTCCAGCTGCGCCAGGGAAGTGGGTGATTACACTGCGGTTTTGTTTCTCAAAATGCTCGGGCAAAAGCAGCATCCAGCAAGGCTCGTGTTTGTCCATGTGTTGTTTCCCTATTGCTGCTCAGGACCTCAGTCCCTTGGGGCTTGGGGAGTGTTCCGAGAATAGCAGTCCCCGAGGCACTCTGGCAGTTTCACCACTGTCACCGGGATGAACCAAAGGCCAGAAGGGGAGGGGGACACCCCGTAGAAGCCCCCACAGCTCCGTGCGGCGATGGGAGAGAGAAGAGCCCGGCCCGCTGGGGAATGTATGGCAGGTATCTACAAACCCTCCGGCTAGTTGATGGGCTCTCTATATATCATCCCAGATAAAGGACCCCAGCGCAGTAAGTGCTGATGTTTAGAACATCCTGATAGGGCTTTGTTAACAAGAAGATAACAGAAGAGCAAGATATGTTTGTTTAGCTGCCTATAGATAAACCCAATAGGTCTTTGTTAACTTCTCATGACTGATGGCCACCACTAACCGTGATAAATAATCCTGGAACAGGCAACTTTATTTAAAGTGCCGGGCGTGGGGCCCAAAGTTTTAGCTCTTTGGAGTGAAGAGGAAGCATTTTCTGTGTGGGAGGACACATACGTCATTGCATATCAGGACTCGACTTCCGCTAAATAGATTTAAACCAGCAGCGAAAGCTCGGAACCGAGATGCCCCTTGACAGGTGTTCAGGGTGGGCTGTGTTCCCATCGCGTGAAACCCAAGCAAGTCGGAGGAACGGATTTCTCAGACGAGTCTTCCACAGAGTGGCCGAACCTTGAGAAATGGATGCAGACGTTTTGCTAGGAGCCACTAGGACAGGTGAACATCTGCTTTTCAATGCTCGGGAGGACACCGTGGCCAGACGTGCTCCTCCCTGCGACTCGCTGCAAGTTGCAAAACCTTCTCCCAGACTGAGAGCAGCCTAAGAACTGATCTTCAGAAGCCGAGGTAAATTTGTCACTGTCTTTAAGTAAGTCTTGCCTGCTGAGGTTCATCATTGCGTTAACCCAACGGAGCACGAGGAACGCTTGCCCAGAATTCACCCAGAGCAAAAGCCTCCAAGTACATCGAAGGCAGCGGTTTCGTAAATCGTGTTACAAAGACACCAAACTTCGGTGCTGTTGGAGAAAAATTATCATTCCGCTGTTATCTTTAACGCAATCTTTTAAAAGAAGCCAATCGTTTTTACTAAAAACTTCATTTGAATTTTATCTTTGCTAAAATGCTGGGGAGGAGGGGCGGAGTCTGACCTGACCATATAATCTTCCCCCACCTGCAGACTAATCAATTTTGATGGCAGAAGTGATACGGGGTGTCGGAAGTTAACCAGATTTGCCATTGGTAAATGGAGGTCCCAGGTGAAATGATGTTTCAGTTAATAAAAAGAATATTAAAAGGAATTCATTCTTAATGTAGAAAACTTACTATGTGCAAAAGCCACAGGTGAAATATGTCCTAAAGTACTAGCGAAACCTTCTTTCCCCTTTCTTCTTTTTTTAATGTGTCACAAGTAAGAAAGAGCTATTGTAATTCAGTTCCCATCTTGGTTCTAAGAGAAAACTCTGGCTGGATTCTCTCTTTGGGGCAGCGCAGTGCTGAAAGCAAGAGATTTGATTCCCTAGACTCCCTGGAACCGCAAGTTCACATCCCAGAGGGGCTGGGCGCAACCCTTCCTCCTTCCTAGGCAATAAATAGCATGGAAACCAGGTTATCTATGTGGCCAACTTTCAGGAAAGACCTTGAAACCGGAGCCAGGGTGGACCTGGGTGATCACGTGGTGCTTTCCATTTACCGTGGGGGTTTAACTGTGGGGTGGCTGAGCCGATCGGGCCAGCCGGCAACTATGACCACACTGATCCCAGGAGATACTTCAGCCGGGTTCTTCATAGAAGTCCATTTAAAAGCTTGCAATAGACTGCGGAGGGAGCCGTCTCTGCTTCCCCTTGTGTGAAGCCATTGGGCGGCTCCATCAGATCAGGTGTGAGTGGGGTAGGGACTTTGGAATGTTTACTTTCATGTTCACTCTTCGGCCGCATTTCCATAGCACCTTAATATCTTAGCACCATAGTTGTATTCTTGATTTGTGGGTTGGCTTAAGTACAACATGATTAATGTTTCTTTCTTTTTCCTTTTTCTTTTCTTTCCTTTTTTTTTTTTTTTTTTTTTTGCTCCAACAGCTAGTGCCCTCGCTTGAGTCCAAACAGTCAAGCCACTGAAATTCTAGCACACTTCTTCAATCTGTGTGGCTCCTTTACTAAGGTGCACTGTTTCCACTCGTCCTTGCACACCCTGTCTGTCCAATTTCTGACATGACTCCACTTAATACGAAACACCAGCTTTTCTTGTGGGGAAAAAAAAAATCAGACCATGCCAGCGAAGATCAGCGAAAGGCTGGGTTGAGGTTGGTTTGTCTTAGTGACGTGGGCTGTCATCACGCCTGAGCAGGGACTGGTGGAGACAACTCACCTGGACCTTTCCTTACCATGGCTCTGAACCTTTTCTTTTTCTTCTGATCTTTGAGGACGAAAGCAACCATATTCACCAGCAGGAGCTTGCAAACTCTGATCTTATTCCCGGAGTGCATGGCACCCATTACAAATGGTAGCCATTTAGTGTGACTTTTGTGTCTGCACACTGCCTAATTGCAAACATTGGACACAAATATATATGCAAGTATGACGTGCCGTGAGGTGTACGTCATAACGACACCGTGTGTTTGTATATGGACGTCCTTCAGATGAATCTATGCACGGAAACTTCGATACGCCCCTCCGAGACAAAGCGGACAACTAACAACACGAACCAGCCACTTGGGAAAGGAGGTGAATAACCCCTCATGGCAGAAATACCATCTACCTTTCGAACCCGGTCAGGATTTCTGCTGCATTAAATCGCTGTATTGTCCGTGACTACAAACTGAGACATGGGCCAGCTTTGTTTGGTGGTCTGGTAACCCGAAGCCTTCCAGTGGGGCCTGGTATTTTGTAATCAATAAGTGGACCTGCTCTATTGTTTTTAGCGATTTGAAACAAAGTTGGGTGACCATGATGTGCACATTAAAAATGTTTGAAAAAATAACTCACCGTCCAAGAAGTGAAGTGGCTGCTGAAGGGGTTTATATACGTTATCTCCTCGATGCTACCAGCACACGGAAGCAGCTCACGTGTGCACAGGTTGAACGTATGTACAGAAACAAGCCCATGTCGTGCTCATATGAATGGCTGAATCGATTAGGTACCACATGTTCCCTGAAGTCTAAAACAAACCCCTGACCACTGACTTTGTATATAGGTTCAGAGTCCTGGAGACAAAGCATGTACTAATGAAGATTGTTAGTTGAAAACAAACTTTCTTCAGCTTGCCTTTTTCCATTTTGTCGACTACAAGCAATATACAAGCTTCCGTGTTTTTTTATCCAAACTTTTGTAATTAAAGATGTGGTCTGGGCAGGAAATGTTAGTCAATACACACCCTCCACCCCATCTCTGCCCCCTGGAGAAACGGCCTTCTGGTGTTCTTTCTAAAAGTTGCTCTTTTGCAAGAGGTAAACAATCTGAAAAGGACAGCTTCTGTGCCTACTTTTTGTATCCTAATTTGATTTTTTTTTACTTGAAGCCTATTCTTTGTGATTTTATTTATTTGGGCAAGAGAGACAGAGATAGTGAAGGAGAGCACAGGCAGAGAAGAGAGGGAGAAGCAGGCTCCACGTCGAGCCCGGGAGCCTGACACGGGGCTCGATCCCAGGACCCTGGGGTCATGACCTGCACGGGGCTCAATCCTAGGACCCCAGGGTCATGACCTGAGCCGAAGGCAGATGCTTAACTGACTGGGCCACCCAGGCGTCCCCTATTCTTTGTGATTTTAAAACACACCCATACTTTAAAAGTGTTGAGGGGAAGTAGTTTCCAACCGGGTTCTATGACACAACACACACATCCCTTCACCTATGGATTTGACATCATAACAGGCATTGCAGAGATTTCACGGGTCACTGCCTCTTAAACAGACCTTATAACTTTTCAAACCTCAAGCAGAGAACCTTGGAGCTACAAGAGTCTGTGGACCGCACATGTCATCTCTGTGTCAGAATGCAAGGGCGGAGTGCACACTTTGTTACGTACGAAGCGTGGCTGTGACGTTCCTCCTTCTTCCACGGCGTCCTCGCGTGCAGGGAGGATTGGAGCTACAATGCAGCAGCAAGGGACGTCTGCATTTGTGCACGTTCTAGAACAACCCCGTGCAGTGCGGCAGCTACTGGCTGCCCGTGGTGATTTAACTTTCAAGGAGTTAACACGAAATAAAGTTGAAAGTTCAGCTTCTTTGCTGGTGTGGCTACATTTCAAGTGTCGATAGGCCGTGTGGTCACGGGGGCTGCATTGGACAGTGCAGAAATTATGGAACATTTCCATCATCGCAGGAAATGCTGCTCAACTGCCCGAGCCCCACGACTGAGTATTTGTGTGTTGAACAGTCTTCCACGCGGAGAGGAGGGCTGAGGGGCAGCTCCTCCACTCCTCCTCCTCCAGGGCGCTCCCTGGACTCATGCGTCCCTGCCGCGGGGCTCGTTGCCCAGGCTGTGAGAAATCCCTCATTTTCAGTGCGAGCTGGGCTTCCTTATGTGATACGTGTACTGCCCTGAAGCCTGAGGTTGTTCAAGAATGGGCTGCTGAACATAAGTGAAGCTAATATGGCCTGTCCTCTGTGACTTACTGTTCTGGTTACTTCCCCGAGATTGTTTAGCGGAAGAATTAGAAAATGCCAATTCCAAATCACCTGCATTTTGACTTGCGGCATATTGACATTGGTCCTACGGTCCTGCGAATGGATGCACTTGGGTCTGGGATGGTGGCATGCGTCTCCTTCTACTCTCTGCCTCTGTTCACCAGAGAGGTGAGATTAAAGTCGAGGCACACTGCCCATGCTGGAGACAAAGGGCACTGGGAGAACACCTCTCCCTCCTGGTGATCGCCCATGTCCAATAATCAACTCATTTGGTAATGAAGTTGCCTAGTAACTGCCTTGTCCAACGTTTCAAGCTTCGATTGTCGTATCAACATAGCTCTTTTGGTGGCATGTTGAAACCCATAATCTGAGGCTTGTAGAAAATCCAGAATTCATAGAGCACTGAGGAATTATGGAAAGAGCAAGATAATACATATTAACGGAGTGAGCTCAAAAAGCAGCAGCCACGGTAGATATTATGGCTGACGTTTACTGAGCTATTACCTACCAGGTGCAAAGTGGTATATGATTTCATTAAATCTCACAACTATCCAAAGCAGGTGTTCTTACTCTCTTTTTACAGAGAAGGAAACTGAGATTTAGAGATGTGATTTATTCAAGTTCATTGAGCAGATGAGCAACAGAGCTGGGATTCAAATTCAAATCCAGGTTCTGACTTAAAAAGAAAAAAAGTGTGCTTTTGGTGCCTACCAGGCTAGATTCTCAAAATTCAGTTAAACATCTGAACACAATTTGAAGATGTGCAAAGCAGAACGCATCAATTTAATGCGTGAAGCTCAACGGAAACACCATAAGCACCTTGACAGAGGTGGGCACAGAGTTGGTCAAACCTCGGGCAGGACTTGTCGTCTTACCATGCACTTCCGGCTGGGATCCATTGTGAGGGCAGAACATGTTTCCAATGTTATTGCCGGTGACAGCTCTCTACAGAACTGCGGACGTGTCTCATTTCACCTCTGCACCCCCGTGGTGCCTGATGTGCCTGCCTAGAGAGAGGATGGGTGGAGAGTTTTTTGAGAAGTGCTAGGATATGGCTAAGTGTAAGACATCCTGGGCCTACCATTTGTTTCTGTGAATGTTGCAAATAGAAGAGAGGAAAGTGAGGAATTGAAGGTTAGAAATCTACTTACAGAGAATTCACTTTCTAAAAGTTAGTAAAAGAACTTTAACAAACATTCCAAAAGAAATAATCGGTGGGGGGGGGGTGGGCGCCTGATGCCTCAGTCAATGAAGCGTCTGCCTTTGGCTCAGATCATGATCCTGGGGTCCCGGGATTGAGCCCCATGTCAGGCTCCCTGCTCAGCGGGGAGCCTGCTTCTCCCTCTGCCCCTCACCCTGCTCATGGTCTCTCTCTCTCTCAAATAAGTGGCTTTTTTTTTTTTAAAGAAATAATCAGAATACAACTTGGTAATATTTTTCAACTATTTGAATTCCCTTTGATAAGCGCTTTGATAGGTCTAAATGAGATAACTAGAAGCAGCACCAATATTTTCTTCAAAGCACTTAACCTGGCAACAGTTAGCTCATTAAGGGATAGTACCAATGGTATTCTTCAGGTCTGTATCATTTTGCCCAAGACAGTCTCATTCTAAACATTCCATTAGTCAAAAATAAGACCAAACTGAAAACCCTGACAAAACTTCCAACATTTACCAACATACTGCCTGGGTTGCCAGGATACAAGAGGAAATCATTGTTTAGGGCAAAGTACCGAAAAGATGCTGCTTCTGGTTTGTTTGTTGTTGTTTTTTTTTAGGGAGAGGGAGAAGCAGGCTGAGCAGGGAGCCCTACTTGGGGCTCGATCCCAGGACCCTGGGATCATGACCTGAGCCCCAGGGCAGCTGCTTAACCCACTGAGCCCCCCAAGTGCCCCCCCCATGCTGCTTCTGTTCTGAAAGCCTCACACATTTACATCTTGCCTAGTGTGTATATATTCTCCTAATGTCAGCTCTGCTAGTTCCTACGATAATGTAACCACTTGCTAAGCTTTTAAGTCTCTTGTCGTAAACACAAACATTTCAAAGCGTAAAGCTCTATTAACATCAAAACCACCAGCGGTCTTGGATGGATAAAAGGTTATGTATAGAACAACGGCAGAAGAACAGCATGGAAGGTTCCCAGGATTCGATGAAATACATTTTAATACCTAGTATATCGTGGCAGCAGCCTGGAGAAAGAGAAACTAGCATACCTCACAAGCCAGACCCCGGGAAAAACCGAACTTGGCTCTAAGCCGTTTTTGCCATATGCACGAAAGGGGCCCAGCAAATGTTGAATCGACAGATGGAAGTGTTTCCAAGCGTTCTTCTATGAAAGAAACTAACGACCGAGTTGTCCAGATTGAAGAGGTGGTTAATTGCAGTCGTTCTAGTAACACACGCCCAAACCGAACGTTGCACTGAAATGACATTAAGCACGCACTGTTTCGCTGTCCATCTGAAGATCTAATTCCAGCGTCCTCTGTCGGCCTGCACGCACGGATTAACAGTTACTTTATACTTTTTAGCTACGACTAACGCAAGATTCTCAAAGAAATCCTTTCCTCGCGGAACGGCTGATACCGCGGAGAGACCTCATTCAGAACACTATCTGTCTCGCTCTTCAGTCGGGGAACTCATCTACTTTTAGACTTACACCTTCTAAAGAAAACTGCTGTGATCTAACGAGATTGGCCGTAAAACTGTTTGTATTGAAAACTTAGCCAGCATGCTTTTCGTGAACTTCATTCATTAGCATTCTTACTGGCGACGTTTCCATATCTCAGTGTTCATTTTAGACTTTAATTTGGTTAGTGGGCCTTTGTTTCATCGTCCTATTGAAAAGGGAACAAAGGCGGTTTAGGTGATACAGTGGAGTAAGGCACTATATTTTATCTCTGAAAAAAGCCCGACAAAGCCGGAATGCTCTGATACCCTCTGATTTTCTTCGGGACATTGGGAACCACAAATCAGCCGGAGGATAAAGATCCTCACTGTACTTGGCTGCAGACACCTTCACAAGAGAAACCCCATGTCGGGCAGACAGGGATCGCACTTTGCTGGCCACACAGGGCTCTCTGCACGCGGATGATCTCGTCAGAAGTTGTTTCTGGGGAGTGAGGGTGTCTGTTTCTTAAATACCACCTCCTCCAAGAAGATCACTAGTCAGGATGTTGTGGACACCCCCTGAACTACTTCCCTTTATGAAGTGGGGCCTGCCCAGAGCAGATAACGGTGGTGGCCTGGGTGGGGACAGCCGGGCTGGTGGACAGCGGGGAGGCTTCTACCCCTGCAGAGGCAGACAGGTGCCCAGTCCCGTCACAGTCCTTCCTGCTGCTCGGCTTTTCTTCTCCATCAAAAGTCAGAACCTGCTTTCTTATGGCTCGAGCCCCCTACAGCTTTTCTCCAGATCACATCACCTTTCCCAACAAGTGTTCCTTCCCCGAGTCCAGTGCCGGCCACCTCTTTGCCGATTTTGTTTCACTTCATTAAGCAAAGCAAATCACGTCCGCTCGCTCTTACTGTCTGTACTCTTTCTAGGTTACAGATCTGCTGTTCTTCATTCGACTTGGTGGAGAACGGCGATGTTCAGCTTTCTCACTTTGCTCGGTAACACAGGTGTTTTATTTTCGAATCCACATCTCTGGGCAGTTTCTTGCACTTCCCTTGGCTGGTGCACAGACGGCCGTCCGGCAGAGACTGAGACCACCAGGCCAATTCACACAGGCCACGGAGCGGTCAGAAGATGGTAACAACTTTGGGTCTCTAGTGACCTGCACTGGATTCAACTCACTGACCTAGAGGTGAAAGGCTCTGTATTCCATTACTAATCCCTTGAGCTATCCAGCCCCCTGAAAATGATTCTTTGGTTTTATTATTGCAAAGGCCATTTATAAAATCATGAACTGGATTTAGGAAAGCAACCATGAAATAGCAAGGGACAACAACTGATTGAAATTCCTTCAATGTATTATGGGCTGAAGTCTCTCGACAGCAGGACTGGGGGGAAAGTTATAGAGAGGCACCTCCATTCTTATTTCAGTAGTGTGACCGGCTCACTTAAACGTGGCAACTTTAGATCCGCTGACCATGCCTCAAGGGACTAAATCCTAAATAAAGAAAATGGAAAAGCAAACTATGAAATAGCCAATAATCTTTATTTTGCACTTCCCCACCCCACCATCCCTCTCCAAAAAGCACTAATGGGTATATCTGTGCATGTGAAAATACTGTATAAAGTATTTAGGATGATCTCAAATTAATAAAACAAAAAAACACATATCTCAACATAGATGCTTCGTTTCTTTGTAGGGATAGAAACATTTTGGCTTCTAGAACAAGGAGGGCAGTGAAATACTGCACCCTGAAAAGGTCAGCTCCATTTCCACTGATTTGCAATTTAACATTCATGGCAGAAAACCTCATTTCTCTAACAACATAATAAGTTTTAAAATATGACTAATTCATACACTAATATCAATTTACTTGGCATTAAAAAAATTCACAATTTCTATTAATATATTTGTATTAGGTTCAAAGCCCATATTCTAGCATTCAAGATATCCATTACACTGGCCCAAATTGGGATTATTTCAAAATCAAGTAAAAGTCCATATTTATTCCAAAGTTGCTAAAATATGCTAATAAAGTTAAATTTGATGTTTTACATTAAAAATAAAATATTTGGTTTATCTCTCAGACATCTATAACATATAATAAATAGTGGGCAGTATAGTAATATAATAAAGTTTTGTGATACCCTGAAATTTGATGTTTTCTTTAAAAAAAAATTCATAATATACTTCATTTCAGCCTTAAACCACAATCTCAATGAACAGATTTGCAGAAATAAAACAATATAAACACAAAATGCTACAGTATATATGTTTTTTCATTTTTTGTTTTTTGTTTTTTTTTTTTACTTTTGGGGAATCTACATGTCTGTTTAGTGAAAGTAAGTCAAAGAAACTTAGAGATAACAAAACAATTTCAAATCATAAACTATAGACTTAAATTGCCTTGCTGTCCTTCCAACTGCTCGGGCCCTCTCCCCCACGGTGTCCAGGCCACGGCGCGGGCTCAGCTCAAGGTAGATTACTCGGAACTATGGCTCTGCTTCTAGCCTTCTTCGCGTATGTACAGCGGTAATTACAGACATGGCTGAAATCACCGTGGATTTCAGAGAAAGCCAGAATTAAACACGATAAAAATTTAAAAAATAACTACTTCATAAATATTTATTATTTACATTAGGGGTGATCTTCTAGGCGGGGAGTTTTTATACAAGTCGATGAAATGTGGAAGCCGTGAGAAGAACGCCAGCAGTTTAGAGAAGGGCACAGTCAGGATGCCACGAACGTAGAAACCACGTGCGAGTCAACAAAAAATAATCTGCGCCAAAGCAAACAGGACATGATAGAAACCTTTTTCTTAAAAAATATAAGGTATTTCACAAAAGCCTGAACATTTTACATGTTAGTCCTAAAAATGGGGGTTGGGGGGGTGGGGAAGCTTCATATATTTTCATCACAAAAATATTAACTGGTACTCCAAGTGGAGTTTTCTTTTCTGTCATTATGATTATCTTACTAGAGAGAGGGGGAGAGGCTGCAAACTGTACACAGACCAATGGAGTCCGGGAGTGAGAGTTGAGGCGGCTGATACATGGTCTTCTCAGCTAATACCTTAATGAAAGGGCCCTGGAGAGAATAAAGAAAATCAGAAGGGAAGACTACAGTCTTTTTATTAATAATACTTGTCACTGGTCATAGAAAAATGGAGGCATGGCGGCCCTGAGCCACGCCTCGACTTGAGTCTGTCTTCAGTCCTGCGGCCATGTGGGGCACAGGCCGGTCTGTCACGGGGGCCAAATCCAGGGTGGACGATGTATTCTTGTCCTCGGGCTTCCGAGATCCACTCTCCGCAGGAATGTGGGTGGTAGGCGGGATGCCAGGATTGCCCCAACGCCCCTTCGAGGCGACGCTGCTCGTCCACGCCACGTGACACGTCAGTGTGCCCGGTGCTTTCGCTTTTTGTGCTTTTTATCCTTCTTCTTGTTGGCACACTTGGGACAGAACCACTGCATTTCTTCTGGTGGTGCAGCCATTATTCCAACACAGGGCCTACACGGGCATAAAAAAAAAAAAAAGATTTTGGATAAACCAGATTTATGTATATATTCTTTCCCCATGTGTTTAAGTAATTTTAAAAAATCAAATAATTTCTAAGTCTGTAGTCCGTTCAGCAGAGTCCAGGCTGAAGAACGGTAATTTAGGCAGTGGCGCTGCTGGGCATGTGGATTCCTGGGTTATGCTGTCGCCCTTTCAGAGGCCCTGCTGGCAGAGTTAGCAGTCATTCCCCCTTTCAGCCAGAAATGGGCTAGATTTCCTGAGCGGTGGCCTGGTTTTTATCTTATAGGTTTCCTATATCGGGTGACTGAATGGATTTCTATCTTTTTATATCTGATTTTTAAACTGTAAAATGAGGAGATTATCTGCATAAACTCTGGCAGTGTTTCTTTGGTTCGGGGCGCGGTCAGGAGAGGTATGACCCGCAGATCAGCCGTCTCTTCCTGCACTTTGTGACGTGTTTACCAAGGGGTTCCCTCAATGCTACCGTCAAGTGCTGCAGCTTACAGCAGGTTGCTGGAAAGAAAGGAAAGGGAAACCCTTTGTCTTCCCCTACCCTTTTTTTTTAATAAGAAGGATATATAGGCTAGGCAAAATATTTGGAATTTAGGCTGAAGAACAACAGTCCAAAGAGTCTCGATTTTTGGTGTTAATATTAATTACACGTTGATCTTACTGTGATTCTGCTCCCTGCACTGCTCCTAGGACAGTAGTGGAACGGGAGTGTGTCCAGGACAGACCATGGTCACCGCTGTGCCCCAAGGAGCCCCCCTCGCGGCTAGCCCGGCCCACAGCGCTCACCAGTGATACCAGTCGTCGCAGTCATCACAGCCGATCATGGGACTCCCGTCGTCGGGCTTGTTGCATCCAGGACAGATCCAGATCTGATTCCCCCACTCATCTCGGATCTGAGGTTTTTAGATGGGGGGATGGGAGGGTGGTAAAAACAGAGATGGAATGGGAAAAAAGAACCAAAAAGAGGACAGGATAAGAATGATTACTTTATCATTTTATCCCATGAGGCTCATAAACAAACAAGTTAAACTAGAAAGAGAGGCAGTGGTTTAACAATTTCTCGAAGCCACGATCACCATCATCACTACCCTGGGATCCCATGAAAAAGAGAGAGCTACTACGTGTTCAGTGAGAAGACATTCCTAATGAAAATTTTCAACTCTCTTTTGTAAGTCATAAAAACAAAGCATTTCATAACCAGTTCTAAGAACTATATGACCTGTGGCCACTTTGATCTAAAAACTACTGCAAACACATAAGTTGGTACTGACTCGGGTCATCACGGCAGTGACAGCTGGTATTTGTGCAGCCGTGGAGTTCGACCGTATGCAGCCTCCTCAGTCACATTCATAGGCATGGAATTAATGTATGCAGCCCAATGTGCGTGTATCACCTTATTACTTATTAGCCAAGCCCTTCTCCTGAACTAGCTGATAAGATCAAGGATATAAAAGAGCTGTTACTAAGTAACTTTCCATTCCCTTTATGACATTTTCAGTAAAGCACAATCAACTAAAGGGCACATAAAATAAGTGGTGCAGGAGGCCAACGAGCTACACATTTTAACATCATTTTGCTATAACTGTGGTGTGCTCTGGAGTTTGCTTTCCTTAACTTAGGAGCTCCAAATAAGAAGCATCCGAATTATGTACTTCCTCAAATTCCATGTTAACAAAACCAATTTGGAAGAAACAATCTACGACAGGCCTTTGAAAAACAGCAGTGACTACGAGCAGATTTTCAAAAGTGTTTACAAGAACACGGCAAATAGTCTCATTCAGTTTATTCTGCAAGGTACAGTCAGTTCCTATACTTTCAAATACAACACTGACTAGATATTCAGAAAAGAATGGCTCTCTTCGTGTGTGATGGGCGTACTGGGGACACAGATGCTTCATTCCACTGATAGGAAGGCTTTCTGAAGAAACCTGGGCAGCCACAGCTCTGACTTAGCCCTCTCTACGTCTGAAGGCTGAGAACCACCAGTTCCTAGGTGCCGGCTGTCTACAGGTAAGACTGGTCCACCATTCTATGCCCTGAAGCAGCCATGCATGGCCAGCCGGGCTGCTGGTTGACCTCTCTTGAAATGAGAAGGCTGTGACTCTGTTGCTACATGAGAAATTGGCCATCGCATCCTTAATAACTAACGTCCAACCAGTGCACTGAGTCCTTTCAACCACCTTACTTTGTTTACTCATCCTGAAACAGCCCTTGGGTAGGTGACGAACGGAGAAACTGGAGCTAGGGGAACGTTAAGTGACAGTAGCAAAATCCAACCATTAGGCAGTGACAAAATCAGCCTTTTGGCTCGACAGCCTATATTTTTCCCCCAAATCACACATTTTGGTCTCTGTCTACAAAGTGTCTCTGAGGCGATACAAGGCTTTCCATCCATGTTCCCTATGCCAATCAGAACCAGGGAGTTAGCCCAAAAATCCACTGGAGAATCAGACATTTTAGGCTAGAACACACTGTATTGATCATTTACTCTAACATGAGCCCCTTAATTACAAATGAAGCAATGGAGGTAGAAGGTTAAATATAAAATCTTTCCTGATCAACCAACCCATCTTGGGGTGATGTAACCTCAATTTAAACACCCAGAACAACAGGTCCTTGAATGGACCAATTTGATGATCACAGATTTATTTATCTATCTATCTATCTTGAGATAGAGAATGCGCATGAGTGGAGAGGGGCAGGGGGAGAGAGGGAATCTTAAGCTGACTCCACACGGAGCGCAGAGACTGAGTGGGGCTCGATCTCACGACCCTGAGACCATGACCTGACCTGAAACCAAGAGCCGGATGCTTAATCGACTGAGCCACCCAGGTGCCCCGATGATCACAGATTTTATCGCATCTTCTAATTTTGTCTTGAATTGCCAATTTAGTATTTTTCTGTGAATTTTTCATGTCTTTATATCCTCTCTCAATACTTTTGAGATTTTCTTCTCATCCTTTATATCACTATAGTGCCTGAAATATGGAATGATTTATTGAAATTTCCTTCTAAAATGCCTTAAAGAGATATAATATTTACCTGATTTTTAACATCCATCATGAGTCCTACTTTCCAATTCTATCTATTCAGACAGGTCTGTGCCACCAGGAGGCTGACAGATCACAGTCTACACATTGGTGGTCACAGCAGTATCAGTACACAGAGTACCTCTATGCGCCTAAAATCCACTGGAGAATCAGACAAATGACATTGTTGCATATAAAACAAAGACTAAAGAAACTAAAAACAAAGAAACTAAAGAAAAACAATGCTTTGATATTATTTACGGAGACTACACAAATACCTTATACAATGCTCTACAGCCCAAAGCTTAAAAATGCAGTGGAAATACCTTTCTAGTCATAAAGAACTGCCTCTGAAATTCCGAGATGACACATGACACTGCTTTGTAGTTGAAAACATCCACCTGGTGGAAGAGTGAGCTCCTAGGTGGCTTTTCC
Organism: Ailuropoda melanoleuca; assembly: GCF_002007445.2. Classification (NCBI taxonomy): domain Eukaryota; kingdom Metazoa; phylum Chordata; class Mammalia; order Carnivora; family Ursidae; genus Ailuropoda; species Ailuropoda melanoleuca. The sequence goes on along the minus strand of NC_048232.1, from coordinate 7,039,222 downwards.
TGAACTACTACAGAAATAAAAGGTAGCGTACCACGTAAGTGCTGACGGTCTCCGTGACCACGCTTCGGACCGGGGCTTTGGACGTTCCGGCTCCAGAGATGGCTGGGGACGGGGCTGGCATCAAAGCAGGGGCCGCGGCGGACTGCGTGAGAAGCGGCGAAGGCACCGGGGCGGGGGCGACATGCACGGGGACAGGGGCGGGGGCGGCAGCAGGCGGTGGGGTCTTGGGTCTACTCAGAGAAGGGGCCGGCTTAGCTTCGGGGGCTGGGACCACTTTGCTGATGACACTGTCAACAAGAGAGAGAAAAGGAGAAGTCACAACAGGACAGTGGAGTCAAATCAGGCATTTAAAACATTGTCGCAGAATAACTTTCTTCTTCGAGGAGCAAAACAGTCTTCCAAGTGAGCGTCGGGGGACAGCTGTAGAGCGGGGTGCAAGGCCCCCCCCGCAGGAGCCGAGGCTCCCTTCCTGCCGTCTCCAGCTGGCAGGTCTCTCCAGGAACAGGGCGCATCCTCAGAACTCAGGCAGTTGCAGACTAGAGCTCAAACCCTAGATCTGCCACAGGCTAGCCCTGTGAGCCCTGGAAGTCCCTTCAAAATACTCTGCCTGAGCATCTGTACCGAGGCAGGCATCGTCCTGGGCACTTTACGTGTATCTCCTCATCCGGTCCTCACAACAATTTCAAAGAAGTTACCGCGACCCCATTTCATAGATGAGGAAACAGGATTAGAGAAAGGAATGGGGGTACATGGGTGGCAGGCTTTGAACCAAGGTCTATCCGATGCCAAATTCTTTCTTCATTTTTTAAAAAGGATTCCTTATTTGAGAGAAAAAGTTACATGGAATTTCGAGCAGAGAGAAGACAGCATCACAGATAGTTTAGCAAACAGATACACAGACACGTGCGCTTTGCCACATTCGCTTCTGATCTCCCTTCCTCCTCTGCAAGGAACCACTGTCCTCAGGCAGCAAGGATGCTCTTGGTAGATACCCACAGACAACATATACTGTACACTGTTTTATATTTTCCAACTCTACAAACAATATTATATTGCACTATATTTATTCTTTGCAACCAGCCTTCCTTAGTTTTTTTCTTTATTGAGATATAGTTAACATATAACCTGTGTAAGTTTGAGGTGTACAATGCGTTGGCTTGATACATTTGTAGATGGCAGTGATTATTATAGTACAGTAATGATTATTATAGTAGGGTCAGCAAATAGCTTTATCACGTCACATAATTATTTCTTTTTTGTGTTGAGAACATTTAAGATCTAGTCTCTTAGCAATTTGGAAGTTTATAATGCAGTAATATTGACTACAGTCTCTGCGCTCTGCATTAGATCTCCAGAACTTACTTATCTATCTACAGTTGCCCACTTAGTTTTAGGTCCCTTGATTTATTCATGTTGATACATATAGATCTGTATCATTCACCTTAATTGTTGTATAATATTCTGTAGTAAGAATAAGTCAGAAGGTTTGTGCCCACTGCCCTACTGAGGGTAAAATAGACTATCTTGTAAATGTTACATGTGGACTTGGAAGCACGTTCAAGAATTTCCCCAGGCTATATTCCCAGGAATAAAGTTGCTGGGTCACAGGGCATGCACATTTTCATCTTTACCAGGAATCCCAAGCTGTTGCCTAAAATGACTGTACCAACTTATCTCCTCTTTCTACTATCACACAATAAACTTCCCAAGCCCTGCTTTGCTGATCAACAAAGTATAAACACAGACAGTTGCCTCTAAGAGTTACAGTGAGAACCTGGATATAGATGTCAGAAACCATTAAATGTAAAGTGTGAGCACCAGCATTATATTGATGGCTGCTGCTCATGATAATCCCTGATGACATCACCATGACCAGCCCGTATAATTCTACCTTCTTAAAGCCTTCGCTTAGAAAGCACCTCCACTAAAAAGCATTGATTCTTTGCTATGCCCATTAGAAGTTTATAAACCATTAAATTACTTTTAAAATTCCATGATGTAAGCAAATAATTAACGCTGTCTAATTGCCTTTCATTTGTCTCATGCAAGTGGGACTGCCCTCCCAACTTGAATGTAGCCAAAGACCAAGAAAATTTAACATAGGCTGTCTGCGCAGAAGACACTCAGTACTGCTGAATACAATTAATAGTGAACATTTTTGAGCACTTACTAAGTACCCAACTGTTCTCAGCAGTTGCAAGCCAACTGCACGACAGGCACTGTGTTAAATGTCTACTTGCCTTAGTCACTTGATCCTCACAACAAGCAAATGAGCAACGCTGATTGTTGTCCTTTCAGGAACCAAGGCACAGAGAGATTATGTACCCTGTACAGATTCATAGGCTACTCGGAGGTGGAGCCAGGATTTCAAACCCAGCAGTCTGATTTCAGAACCCGTGACTCTAACAACACACTATGCCGTCTCCCTCACTGCTCACTGAGTGAGTTTTGCCTCACGCATAAGTATAAGTGTGAGGGAGTTCAAAGACCTTACTCTGGGCATATTAATATCCACAGTGCAAGCACTCCTTATTTTTAAGGTTAGCCTAAAATGTTACCCACCATTTTTGGAGGCAATTTCCCATAATAGTTTGAAATATAGGGGCTGGAACCAAAACTAAAGGAAAAGCAGGAACCCAGAGAGGTGAGTAGAACACAGATGTTTTGCCCCGAAGGCGTGTGTGCATACCACAAACCTGATCTTTGGTTTTGATAAAGAGGACAGGTTTAAAAGCCCAGGCCTGCCAAAGTGGAAAGTCTAATAGAACTCCCATCCCACATGAAAAACTCCCAGTGGGCTACACTGATTAAGAAAGAATGAATCAGAGCCTTGTGAATTCTTAGCTCTGCTGGTCCAGTACACTATATTTAAAGTACTTTGGACTTGTAATGTGCCTAGATACCCAGCACTAATCATCTCAAGAGGAAGTAACTTAAAATCTAGGCCTTGTATTATTAATGCAGATAGTTATTAAGAAAAAAAAAAGCAGCACATAATCAAAGAAAACCAAACATAAGAGATAGCATCAGGGAGAACCAGAAGATAACAGAATAAAGGGACCCGTAAAGACCACAGAGACTAGAATTATCAACTATATGGCAGCTCTGCCTACAACATTCAAACAAAGTAAAAGGCAAAGCATTGCATTACCTGCAGGTAATACAAAGTTATAAAATGTAATCTAGCAGATTTGAAAGGAAACAAACTGACCTAGAAATGAAAAACACAACAATAAATTTACTCTCAGCAGAATGAGAGAACCATAAACTCAGTAAGAAGACAGAAGAAATGAACTAGAATGTAGCTTGGAGGGGAAAGGAGAGAATACAATAAATTATGGTATGTTTAATAATTACTACACGTTTAATCATAATTCTAGAGAAAGAATGGGGTAGAGGCAAAGTGTTAACAACAATATCTGAAGACTTTTATAGAACTGATGGCAGATACCAATCCACGGACTTAAGCAGCCCAACAAGTCCCAGGTGAGATAAAGAAAGAGAAATCTGCACCTAGACACATCAGAGTCGAACTACAAAACATCACCAAGAGGAAAGTCTGAAAAGCGGCCAGAGGGGAAAAAGAACATTATTTTCAAAGTACAGACAGCGGCTGACTTCTCCGCAGCAATGATGAAACTGGAAGACAGTGGAATAACATCTTCAATGTGCTGAGGAAAAATGCATTTTCTCCTTGAAAATGTTGCTCAATCAAATCAAAACCACACTGAGATACCACCTTACGCCAGTTAGAATGGCAAAGATTGACAAGGCAGGAAACAACAAATGCTGGAGAGGATGTGGAGAAAGGGGATCCCTCCTACATTGTTGGTGGGAATGCAAGTTGGTACAGCCACTCTGGAAAACAGTGTGGAGGTCCCTTAAAAAGTTANGCAAATGAGCAACGCTGATTGTTGTCCTTTCAGGAACCAAGGCACAGAGAGATTATGTACCCTGTACAGATTCATAGGCTACTCGGAGGTGGAGCCAGGATTTCAAACCCAGCAGTCTGATTTCAGAACCCGTGACTCTAACAACACACTATGCCGTCTCCCTCACTGCTCACTGAGTGAGTTTTGCCTCACGCATAAGTATAAGTGTGAGGGAGTTCAAAGACCTTACTCTGGGCATATTAATATCCACAGTGCAAGCACTCCTTATTTTTAAGGTTAGCCTAAAATGTTACCCACCATTTTTGGAGGCAATTTCCCATAATAGTTTGAAATATAGGGGCTGGAACCAAAACTAAAGGAAAAGCAGGAACCCAGAGAGGTGAGTAGAACACAGATGTTTTGCCCCGAAGGCGTGTGTGCATACCACAAACCTGATCTTTGGTTTTGATAAAGAGGACAGGTTTAAAAGCCCAGGCCTGCCAAAGTGGAAAGTCTAATAGAACTCCCATCCCACATGAAAAACTCCCAGTGGGCTACACTGATTAAGAAAGAATGAATCAGAGCCTTGTGAATTCTTAGCTCTGCTGGTCCAGTACACTATATTTAAAGTACTTTGGACTTGTAATGTGCCTAGATACCCAGCACTAATCATCTCAAGAGGAAGTAACTTAAAATCTAGGCCTTGTATTATTAATGCAGATAGTTATTAAGAAAAAAAAAAGCAGCACATAATCAAAGAAAACCAAACATAAGAGATAGCATCAGGGAGAACCAGAAGATAACAGAATAAAGGGACCCGTAAAGACCACAGAGACTAGAATTATCAACTATATGGCAGCTCTGCCTACAACATTCAAACAAAGTAAAAGGCAAAGCATTGCATTACCTGCAGGTAATACAAAGTTATAAAATGTAATCTAGCAGATTTGAAAGGAAACAAACTGACCTAGAAATGAAAAACACAACAATAAATTTACTCTCAGCAGAATGAGAGAACCATAAACTCAGTAAGAAGACAGAAGAAATGAACTAGAATGTAGCTTGGAGGGGAAAGGAGAGAATACAATAAATTATGGTATGTTTAATAATTACTACACGTTTAATCATAATTCTAGAGAAAGAATGGGGTAGAGGCAAAGTGTTAACAACAATATCTGAAGACTTTTATAGAACTGATGGCAGATACCAATCCACGGACTTAAGCAGCCCAACAAGTCCCAGGTGAGATAAAGAAAGAGAAATCTGCACCTAGACACATCAGAGTCGAACTACAAAACATCACCAAGAGGAAAGTCTGAAAAGCGGCCAGAGGGGAAAAAGAACATTATTTTCAAAGTACAGACAGCGGCTGACTTCTCCGCAGCAATGATGAAACTGGAAGACAGTGGAATAACATCTTCAATGTGCTGAGGAAAAATGCATTTTCTCCTTGAAAATGTTGCTCAATCAAATCAAAACCACACTGAGATACCACCTTACGCCAGTTAGAATGGCAAAAATAGACAAGGCAAGAAACAACAATTGTTGGAGAGGATGTGGAGAAAGGGGATCCCTCCTACATTGTTGGTGGGAATGCAAGTTGGTACAGCCACTCTGGAAAACAGTGTGGAGGTCCCTTAAAAAGTTAAAAATTGAACTACCCTATGACCCAGCCATTGCACTACTGGGTGTTTACCCCAAAGATACAGACGTAGTAAAGAGAAGGGCCATATGCACCCCAATGTTCATAGCTGCATTGTCCACAATAGCCAAATCATGGAAGGAGCCGAGATGCCCTTCAACAGATGACTGGATTAAGAAGCTGTGGTCCATATATACAATGGAATATTACTCAGCTATCAGAAAGAACGAATTCTCAACNCAATTAAAAAAAAGAAAACATGGCTCAAGAATAAGGATGAAATAAAGACATTTTCAGGCAAGTGAAATCTAAGGCCTTGCCAACAGTGGATCTTTACTAAAAGAAATTCTAAAGTAGTGATTCTCAAATGTTTTGGTCTTAGGGACCACTTCACATTCTTAAAAATGACTGAAAAACCCTGGGGCGCCTGGGTGGCACAGCGGTTAAGCGTCTGCCTTCAACTCAGGGCGTGATCCTGGCGTTATGGGATCGAGCCCCACATCAGGCTCCTCNAGAATGAATCAGAGCCTTGTGAATTCTTAGCTCTGCTGGTCCAGTACACTATATTTAAAGTACTTTGGACTTGTAATGTGCCTAGATACCCAGCACTAATCATCTCAAGAGGAAGTAACTTAAAATCTAGGCCTTGTATTATTAATGCAGATAGTTATTAAGAAAAAAAAAAGCAGCACATAATCAAAGAAAACCAAACATAAGAGATAGCATCAGGGAGAACCAGAAGATAACAGAATAAAGGGACCCGTAAAGACCACAGAGACTAGAATTATCAACTATATGGCAGCTCTGCCTACAACATTCAAACAAAGTAAAAGGCAAAGCATTGCATTACCTGCAGGTAATACAAAGTTATAAAATGTAATCTAGCAGATTTGAAAGGAAACAAACTGACCTAGAAATGAAAAACACAACAATAAATTTACTCTCAGCAGAATGAGAGAACCATAAACTCAGTAAGAAGACAGAAGAAATGAACTAGAATGTAGCTTGGAGGGGAAAGGAGAGAATACAATAAATTATGGTATGTTTAATAATTACTACACGTTTAATCATAATTCTAGAGAAAGAATGGGGCAGAGGCAAAGTGTTAACAACAATATCTGAAGACTTTTATAGAACTGATGGCAGATACCAATCCACGGACTTAAGCAGCCCAACAAGTCCCAGGTGAGATAAAGAAAGAGAAATCTGCACCTAGACACATCAGAGTCGAACTACAAAACATCACCAAGAGGAAAGTCTGAAAAGCGGCCAGAGGGGAAAAAGAACATTATTTTCAAAGTACAGACAGCAGCTGACTTCTCCACAGCAATGATGAAACTGGAAGACAGTGGAATAACATCTTCAATGTGCTGAGGAAAAATGCATTTTCTCCTTGAAAATGTTGCTCAATCAAATCAAAACCACACTGAGATACCACCTTACGCCAGTTAGAATGGCAAAGATAGACAAGGCAAGAAACAACAATTGTTGGAGAGGATGTGGAGAAAGGGGATCCCTCCTACATTGTTGGTGGGAATGCAAGTTGGTACAGCCACTCTGGAAAACAGTGTGGAGGTCCCTTAAAAAGTTAAAAATTGAACTACCCTATGACCCAGCCATTGCACTACTGGGTGTTTACCCCAAAGATACAGACGTAGTAAAGAGAAGGGCCATATGCACCCCAATGTTCATAGCTGCATTGTCCACAATAGCCAAATCATGGAAGGAGCCGAGATGCCCTTCAACAGATGACTGGATTAAGAAGCTGTGGTCCATATATACAATGGAATATTACTCAGCTATCAGAAAGAACGAATTCTCAACATTTGCTGCAACATGGACGGCACTGGAGGAGATAATGCTAAGTGAAATAAGTCAAGCAGAGAAAGACAATTATCATATGATTTCTCTCATCTATGGAACATAAGAACTAGGANACAATTAAAAAAAAGAAAACATGGCTCAAGAATAAGGATGAAATAAAGACATTTTCAGGCAAGTGAAATCTAAGGCCTTGCCAACAGTGGATCTTTACTAAAAGAAATTCTAAAGTAGTGATTCTCAAATGTTTTGGTCTTAGGGACCACTTCACATTCTTAAAAATGACTGAAAAACCCTGGGGCGCCTGGGTGGCACAGCGGTTAAGCGTCTGCCTTCAACTCAGGGCGTGATCCTGGCGTTATGGGATCGAGCCCCACATCAGGCTTCTCTGCTGGGAGCCTGCTTCTTCCTCTCCCACTCCCCCTGCTTGTGTTCCCTCTCTTGCTGGCTGTCTCTATCTCTGTCGAATAAATAAATAAAATCTTTATAAAAAAACGACTGAAAAACCCAAAGAACTTTTGCTTTATGTGCACTGTGTCTGTCAATATTTGCCGTATTGAAAATCAAGACTGAAAATTTAAAAAATAATTACTTAGTAACTCATTTAAAAGTAAGACTAATAAACCCACTACATGTTAACAGATAACATTTTTTAAAAAACAATTTGGGAGAAGACTAACACTAGCTTCATACTTTTGAAAATCTCCTTAACATAGGCTGTCTGCGCAGAAGACACTCAGTACTGCTGAGTAACTGGAGAGGGGAAAAGTGTGTTAATGGCCTTTACAGATAATTGTGTAAATTCTTCGACACTGTACCAAAATGCAATGAGTGATAGTTTCTTAAATTAGTTGCTATGTACACTCTGAAACTGTATTGGTAAGCTTTTCATATTGTGTTACATTAAAATTCATTGAACTGCCAGCACTTTGAATAGTTATTTTGCCTATGCATGGTTTTATAACATCGTGCACTGGTTTGTAATTTTGGTTCACTGAATTATGCAGATCTTCCAAATATTTACACATTTCATTATACAATATTAAAATATCACATTTGTTGGTGTTACCATCATCTCACCAAAAATGTCTGGGGAGTACTGAGGAGCTATCAACTTGTAATACGTTTTCTAAGACTCTAATTTTTACTTAAAAGTTGCCATTTTATCATTTATAACAAATATTCACAGGTATTTTCCATGGAGTAATAGGCTCCCTTTGTTTATTTATTTATTTTTTAAAAAAGANTTTAAAAAAGATTTTATTTATCTATTCGACAGAGATAGAGACAGCCAGTGAGAGAGGGAATACAAGCAGGGGGAGTGGGAGAGGAAGAAGCAGNATTTTTTAAAAAAGATTTTATTTACCTATTCGACAGAGATAGAGACAGCCAGTGAGAGAGGGAATACAAGCAGGGGGAGTGGGAGAGGAAGAAGCAGGCTCATAGAGGAGGAGCCTGATGTGGGGCTCGATCCCATAACACTGGGATCACACCCTGAGCCGAAGGCAGATGCTTAACCACTGTGCCACCCAGGTGCTCCTCCTTTGTTTATTTTTAAGGAAATGTTGGCCAAATAGCCAAGTCTGAATAACCACTGTTTGTCAATGCTCTTTCAAGTAAAAATGGTATATTGAGAAAAGCTGCTAGTTGAGCTTGCAACTTAAATAATCACACAATCAGTTTCCTCAAGACAACTACCATATTTTAGTATGGAGAGAAAGAGTTTTATTAGTGCTTCCTATTTCATCCCTCTTCACTTTGACACATAAACTATTGAAAAGCTGTAATAATCTGAGGGCCTATGCACCACTCTGAGCACCTCTGTTCTAAAAGAAGTACTTCAGGAAAAGAAAAGAAAGGTGATCCCATCAGAAGGTCTGAGATGCAAGGAAGAATGATAAACATATTGGTAAAGTTAAATAGTCACTGACTAAAGAAACCAATAATAATATATTATGGAATTATTTATAAAACACAAAATACATGGAAACAATAAAACATAAACGAGCAGGGGATGAATAGAACCAAAGCATTCTAAAGCACTTCTATTATCTGGAAGGATGTATAAAGGTATTAAATTTAAAATGTGGTAATTTCTAGGAAACAATGTAAAGATCAGGAATGAAGTACATGTATAACTTCTAAACCAGTATGGAGAAAAATGGAATGTTAAAAAAAAAAAAACAATCTGATAGAAGGAATGGAGAAACCTAGAACAGTAAGACAAATAGAAAATCCAAGATAAGGTAGATTGGAACTCTAAAGATCAATAATTATATCATGTAAATGGTCTAAACAATTTACTTGTCAGATTGGGTAAAACAAACAGGATGCTATTTGTAAGAAACATGTCTAACAACAGAGCAATGGAAAAGCTGAGGGAAATGGCCAGCAAAAGAGGCATGTGAACACAAGGAAACGTGACAGCATACAAAACAGATTGTAAGGCAAGAACTACCAGTGGTAATGAAGGTTTCTTCATAATGATAAAAGGTCCCAATGTGCCAGGAAGATATAACAATTTAAAACTTGAATGCACCTAGAAACATATCCTTAAAACATATAAAGCAAAACTGACAGAACGGTAAGAAACACACAAATCCACCAGTATAACTGGGGATTTTAGGATATCTATCTGGAACTGACAGAGTAAGCAGTCAAAAAACCAGTCAAGAGGAGCCCCTGGGTGGCTCAGTCAGTTAAGCATCTGTCTTTGGCTCAGGTCATGATCCCGGGGTCCTGGGATCGAGCCCCACATCGGGCTCCCTGCTCAGTGGGGAGTCTGCTTCTCCCACTGCCCCTCCCCCTGGCTTGTGCTCTTTCCTCTCTCGCTCACTGTCTCTCTCAAATAAAATCTTTAAAAAAAAAAACCCAAAAAAACCCAGTAACGATACATAAGTTTTGAACAAAATAACAAAAATACAAAACTGACCCAATGGACATCTAAAAAACTCTGTACTCAACAAATACAAACTATTTATTCTTTTCAAGAACACACTGAAAAAAACTGAGCAAACAATTCCCATAAGGCT